>NC_058130.1:372808296-372910992 GCF_016433145.1 Gracilinanus agilis
GAGAGAGAGAGAGAGAGAGAGAGAGAGAGAGAGAGAGAGAGAGAGAGAGAGAGATGATCTCCTTTGGCACGCTAGTGAAACTGTTGTCAGAAAAAAATAATTAAATTTATAAAATGAAATACTTGGGATTACCAAGGAAACCAATTACATTGGAATACATTTAGCAAAATACATTAAAAAAAAACAATTGCAAGGACCTCAAGGTAGGAACCTCTGATCTAAAACCACTTGGGTCTCATTTTGGGAGTTGGCACCAAGGAACTAGGAGTGCAAAGGAGAGAAGGAGAGAGAAAGTATAGATGGTACAGTATCACTGGGCACCATCTGCTGAGGAGTCCCAGTGTCAAAATGAACATTGTGTTCAGCCAACCCTGGAATAGATTTACAGATCCCTGCTTATGCTTATCCACTGAAGAAGGAAATGGCAAACCACTCCAGTACCTTTGCCAAGGATTGCTATGGTCCAGGGGTCACCAGTAGTCGGACAAGACTCAACAACAACAACAACAACAACAACAACAACAACAACAACAACAACAACAACAACAACAACAATGCTTATGCTTACTGAAATGAGGAAATCTAGCCAAGATTGCTGTTTTGAAGTTGGGCTTAATTATTGTTAAGCTTAAGTAGAGATGGCTCTGCTTTCCAATGAATATCATCCCCTGAAGTATCTGAAGATGAGGTTTGTAGAGAAGATACTGATAAATCCAAACTCTCTGTGAAAGGCAAGAGGGGGGAAAGCAAAAGAAGAGAGTAGAGGGTCCTGACCCTGAAAGGAGATGAACCTAGGAATATTTCTGAGGGAAGTGAATCAAAAAATCTAGGAGGTAGAAAAGTTGGAGTTGATTGGAGACTAACTCAGTCTGAATGATTGTAGCCTGTACTTGGGCAAACCCTAAAAGTGTCCATACTTTTTACAGAGAGGAAGCCTGTTCTAAAAGTAAGTTAAAACATATGCTAATGTTTACCCCCTGGATAGTGGGAGAGGTTTGCAGATGAATCTGAAACCAATTCAATTTTTAACTAGATGGTAGATGTGGGCTTTATGAAAAGAATGGATACCTGCTCGATCTTTCCTTTTCCCTTGCAATATCTCTTCCCCCCCCCCCCCATGTTTACCAAGAAAAGCCCTGGATGCTTCACCCAGTGACCATTGCGTAAATAAACTTTTAGTGAGTCAGGGCCCCTCCCTCCTTTCTTTTTTTCTTTTTTCCTTTTCTTTAAACCACAGGAATTTGTACATGAGCTCCCTGCCTCCCGTGAGCATTGGCAAAAACTCATCCCTCTAAGTGGTCACTTGAGTTCACAGTTAAGGCTTCCAAAACTGGGAACAAGGAGAAAAAGTGACAAGGTCCTATGACCTTCTTTTGAAAGAACCTTCATATACATATGTTTTGTGGAAAGTGATTTCTTCTTTTGGTGTATGTGTGTTTAATTCTGAGATAAGCTTTCCACTTCTCTTCAAGTGGGGCTGCCATGACTATGATAGAAGGAGCTGGAATCCATTTTGGGTGTTTATGTGTATACAATTGAGAGTGTCTCCTCTTGTCGTCCTGTTACCTTCTTCCATAGCCATATGATGTAGTAGACTAAACTCTATATCCCTTACAACTTTGAGAAATCTTTTGTAAAGCTGCAAAAAATAAAGGTTCTGGTATTGTAAACTAAGAATTAGCAACATGTAGCACATCCTCTAGCACTTCTTTGAGGCCCTACACATTTTTTACTTTTATAATATTTTTCTTTGTACTCCAGACCTCACAGCCACTTAACAAGCTTAAGAGAATACGCACAGCTGAATTTGGCAGAATATAACAATCAACATTACCCACAATCTGCAGCTTATTAGTCTGTGACTGCCATTGTGCTGATCAACATAAAGCAATAGGGTTGGGTTTTCAAAATCTGAAATGACTTTATGGGGTTTGAAATAATTTGTTATATCCTGCTGGGTTGTGTCTCCTGAGGCACTTGGCAAAATGCCTTTTCACCCTTCCATTTTGTGTTGAGGCATTCCCTGATTTTAACTGTTAAAGTGCTAGAAAAATTCCCCATCTTTATATTATTTACTAGTGAAAACTCATTGTGGATGATTTTCTTCAGTGTAATTAATAATGAAGTAAAGGCATTTCATCCTAATTAGGTCTTTTTTTTAATCTTTATCTTCTACCCAAGAATCAATACTGTTAGTTCCAAGGCAGAAGAAGCCTAGGGAATGGGGGTTAAGTGACTTGCCCAGGGTCACACAGCTAGGAAGTGTCTGAGGCCAGATTTGAGCCCAGGACATCCAATTTCTAGGCCTGGTTCTCAATTCATTGTGCCACATAGCAGTCCCCCCCCCTTATGTCTTTGTTTAGTTTGTAGAACGTGATACCCTCCTTATCTTAAAGAAGTTTTAAAGTTTTTTTTTTTAAATTATTACAATGGACTACTGAGAAGAATTCAAAGTGGAAAAATTACCTCAACCTGAGATCAGAATGAAAAATTGGTACTTGGGATAAATGAATTGTTGACTTGTTTGCATATACTCTATATTAGAAATGAATAAAATGTGCATTGATATTATCTCCCATAGGGTTTAGACTTATACAAATATCCCCAGAAATCTTTAGACTAAGGACTCAGTATCTTTTTCCATGTTAATAACCCCTTTAGCTTATAGATCCATTAATTGAAGATATTTTAAATGCACAAAATAAAATATATGAGATTACAAAGGAAAGCAATTATATTGAAATACAGTTAGCAAAATATTAACAACAATGAAAAAAGGTTAGGAAACCCTATCCCAAATCAGGTGGCTATGCAAAAAAACCCTATGTATGTGTACATACTTGGCTTCATCTCTTTCAACCCTCAAAGAAATTGCTGAGCATGATAAGATATCTGGCAGAGTTGAAAAGGAGTAGATCTAGTATAACCCCCATTTCTCTAATAGCAATAACTCACATTATAATTTTTAAGGAGTTGGAATATAATCTAGATCTGACTTCAAACTCTTTGCTTTTATTTGCTATATGACATTTTCTCTCAAGAATCTACTCTCTATCAAATCGAAGTCCAGTTTTTACATGAGAGTGTCTAGTACTGAAGAGTTCACTGCCCCTTGAGACAGACCATTCTACTTTGTCAGTGCCAAATGTTAGATTTTCCTTATATGAATCTAAATATGCTTCTTTGAAGCCTCATAAAATCTCAGAGCTAGGCCACAAGAGGTATCAGAAAGCAATTATGTCAGCCCTAACTGACTAAGAATCCCCAATGCATAGTCATTAGGATTCCAAAGGTCTTTCATGCATGGAAAGCCACTACTTCCCTTAGCAGTTTACTCATTTTTTAATTGTTAAAAAGTTTTCCTTCTTTTCAGCCCAAATCCATCCATCCCTTAACAATTTTCTCCCATTGCTATTAGCAAAACAAATTGAATCCCTCTTCCACAAGACTGCCTTTCAAATACTACAATATATCTTGTTAAGCAGGGCTCAAATAGGAGGCAGTCATCATAGGAAATGGAAAAAGAAGTGGAGGAAAACTGATTCTAATTTTCCAAGCCCACTATTTCAGAGTTCTGCATGTTCTGTTCAAAGGGTGATAGGATTGATCTTTGATTGTAGTTGTTATATCACCATTCTAACAATCTTTTTTTCATAAGAGGCTGTATGAGGAAAGATATGAGCAGCAATCAGGCATCCTAGAGCAAAATCTCATCTTTATCACTAACTCTGTGACCATGAGTAAATCATTTAACTTCTCTGAATTTTAATTCCCTCATCTGTAAAGTGAGAAGCTCGGACAACATATTTTTCTAAGATGCTATAAGTCTCTGAACATCTGAAAGACACAGATGTTAAGTTGTTTACATTCTTACAAACATAACATATGGGCATTTCTCACTTTATGGAATAAATACATGTCAGCAAATTAATTTATAAGATGGTTTTCTGTCAAAAGAATCTGATTTTTTCCATTTGAGTGAGTACTTGAGTTTCTATGGGAAAACTTCCAGAGGCAAATTTGAAAACTCGGTAAGGAAGGAATTAATAATAGTTAATACCCTTATGCCACAATGGGTATTGTAGTATTTCAATGGATTTTCCCTTCTGGGAGTTGTACTCTTTATGCTCATGGGGTTCTTTTCTTTTGAGGTACTTTTTTCTTTCTTTTTTTAAAGCTTGGATTTTGCAGTTGCCCAACTCTGACTTTGGCCACAGGAATTTTTTCCACCTCAGGGGATCTTTGTACACGTGTAGCTTCCAAAACTTCAGTCCTTTTCTTCTTCATGTTTGGTGTTTCAGATCACAAAACTGTAATATATTTCTTCCACAGGAAGTTATACCAGGAAAAATCAATTAATGTAAAATTATTTATTAAATGGTTAATATAGTTCAAGTACTATGTTAAACACTGGGGATACAAAGTAAGATAAAGCCAATTCCTTCAAGGAACTCACATTCTAATAAAGGAAACAAAAAGAAAACAAAAATAAAGGCCAGATACACAAGTCATATATACCAATTGTTGTGCAGTAGTTTCAGTCTTGTCTGACTCTTCATGACTCCATTTGGAGTTTCTTGGCAAAGATGCTGGAATAGCTTGCCATTTCCTTCTCTAGCTCATTTTACAGATGAAAAAACTGAGGTAAACAGGGTTAAATTACTTGCCCAGGATCCCATTGCTACTGTCTACAGAAACAGATTTGAATTTAGGAAGATGTGTCATTTTGACGCCATCCCTGAAATTCTATGCACTGTGCCACCTGAGGGAAAGAACTAAGAAGTCCAGTGCTTCGGAAAGGCCCATTAGAGCAAGTGGGATTTGAACTGAGACCTGAAGAAAAGCAGGGGAGGAATGGAGGGAGAGTATTCCAAGCCTAAAAATTAAGTGTTATGGATATTTTTTTGTTTTCATATACCCCAACTACCTTTTTCCTACCATTAATTGAGCCATTTGCTATAACAGCAAAAGAAAAACCAAACCAGTTAAATGGGTTCTCTATAAATTCCATTCTCTTCTTGCTACACTCTCTTTCCCTATGGCATACACACACACACACACACACACACACACACACACACACACATACATACACCTGTTTTTATTGAAAGAGAGAAAAATTTTCTCATCTCTTCTCCAGGGCCACAATTATTCATTAAAAGCTTTGTTTTTTAGTTTTCATTTATATTATTGGAATTACTGTTTATATTTTAGTTCTGGTTCTATTCACTTTAAATCAGTTCTTTTAACTTTTCCCGTATTTCTCTGAAATCTCTATCTTGTCTTAAAGCACAAGAGCATTCCATTATCTTCAGATAACCACAAGTTGTTCAGCCAAAGGGCAACCATTTTGTTTACAGATTTTTACTACCACTACACATAAAAAGAATACATAATTTTGGAAGTATTTGCCTAATGCTAAGTTAGTCAAAGAAAGCCTTCTATTTAAAAAGCAAGAAACCCTGCGTTACATTAGAAGTTCACTTTGTAGATCTGAGGATGTTTCCTGAGATTTCATCCAAAGATTTAATCTTTTTTAGTTCTTCTAGGTTTAATTTAGCTCATTTGTATACTGCCTTTAACAATTGCTAAGTCTTTTAATAGGACTTTCATTTGATCTTTACAATAACCTTGTGGGAGTAGCTATTATTCTCATTTTCAGAAAAGGAAATCGAAGTAAAGTCACTTGCCCAAGGTCACAAAGCTAGCCAATATCAGAGGTGAGATTTGAACCCATGTCTTTCTTCTTCCATGAAGCCTCCACTATACCAGAAATATAATTATGAAAGTGGTTATTGTAGACCTAACTTGATTATACTTTCTCACTTACTGAAGCCATTTCAAAGATTATATGACCAAGTCAGAATTATTTTAGAAAATGACCTCTTTTGTCTCTTCTGTAATTGTGTGCCAGTGAATTTTAACACATCCCATTGTGTATCAGATTGTGACATTCCCCCATTCCTTTATAGAAGATGTATTTGATGTTTTTGAAGGAGAGTTGATCTTCACAAATCACATGCCACAAGCCACTAAAAGTGTCAGAATCCCACAGCAGTTCCTTGGTGGCTTGTTAATCTCTCCTGTTTAAAGGGAACAGGCTAATTCACTTAAATGTAATGAAAGCCATGCCTACAATAGCTTTGTCCCTCAAAGAGTGTCAGCCTATGCAAGTTCTGCCTTCTTCACTTCCTTCTTTTCTGGCTCTGACAATTAAACATGAAACTAAGAAGCAATGATTTCCTTACTGCTTCCGTGTCTGAGCTATTTCAGATGTCACATATGTGAAAATGTAGATTGATGGGTTTTGCATTGAAAAAATATGCAAAAGAACACCCTCCCCTGCCAAATCCAAGCATTCCCAACAAAGTATAAAAGAGAAACCTGGTTATTACATGGGTGGACCAGATGTATGTGTAACCCTTTGCCCTCATTATACTAATTGGTTTCCCATTAAGGGGTTGGTTTAGGTGGTGGGAAGTAGGGAATTAAAATTGTAAGAGAGAGATAGTGACCAGATCTGTGATTTCATTCCTAAAGCAAACTCCTTAGTGGGAAAACTACCAATTTGAGATCTTCCCTTCAAATTACAGAGTTGTCTAGAGCTGTGAAAGGTCAAATGATTTGCCAGGAGTCACAGAGCTAGTGCGAGTCAGAGGCAGTAGGACTTCAACCCATGTTTTCCTATCTCTTAACTAAAATAGTACAATAATAAACAAAAATAACTGACATTAATATAAAATGTTGAATTTGTCAACGGGATTACCCATTATTCCAAGATATCAGACTTCCTTTGAAGCAACTTGTGAGGAATCCTCCAAACTGAATCAGGTGTTAGTGGCATTTTTCTCTTCCCTTTTTCACAACTATAGCTAATTTTTATATAGCACTTATTATGTGCCTGGCATGGTGCTAAGCACTTTATAATTATTATGTCATTTTGACTGTGACCATTTCAATTTTATTAACTCCTATTTATGAATCAGGTTATTCCAAAGCAATATTATGACCTAATACTGAAAAGAGAAAATCTCTTTGTCCTAACCTATGTAGCTGGAAGTATGTCTATGAAATCCATCACTATATAATAAATTCTGAAACATTAATACAGAGCATTCACTTTTGAATCAGCTCCTCTAGTGAATGATGCTGGCTCACTAGGAGCCTGATTGTCTTTTCTGCTGACTTTTTTCTGGTGGTTTTCATTTTGAGGCTCATGTGATCCATACTGTTCTGAAGCTTCTTGGAATCAATGTTATTCTAGTGACAGCTTACTTTTATAAATGATTTTAAGATTGCAAAGCAACTAGTAATGTGGGTCCAGGAAAAAAATCTTATAAAATACCTTTATGGCAAGGAGTAAAACTAGGAATGAGGTGAAAACCTGTATGGGACAAGCAGGATTTTATTTCAAACATATGTATTCATCATGGCTCAGAATCATGAGGGTAAACATTAGAGTAAAAACAGAAAAAGGGAAAATAATCTTCTTTGCAAACATATTATATATGTTCATCATGTTTCAAAGTGGAGCAGGAATTTTATAATGCAAGAGGAGAAAGGATAGGAGTAAAGAAAGAATTTGAGTTTCCTTCTTTGAATGTATTTAAATTATCTGGAATAGTGAAGAAAATCAGGGTTTAGGACAGGAAGAAAAAGGTTACAAAAAGACATAAACATCTTGACAGATAAGTTAGGGAGATGAGTGGATGATAAAGAAACCAAAATAACATGATTTCTTAAAAGTTGGGGAGTCCCAAAATATGGTCATTTAAGATAATCTACCAAAACAACCTGCCTGCTAATCTTATAGAATAAGGGGGAGGGTTCTAAAAAGGACCTAGAGAAGTCATTTCATTCATCATCAAGGGCAAGATCATGATTTTTTAGAAATCTCATTTTAGATGTGTTAGATGAAAAAAATATTTGTCTTGTTTGCACAGTGGGTTAAATGTTGGCCCTGGAACCAAGATAAAATGAGATCAAATCCAGTCTCAGATATTTATTTACTATATGAACCAAGACAAGTCAATCTCTGTCTATCTCATTTTCCTTATCTGTAAAATGAAGACAATTATAATTCCCATCTCCCAGAATAAAAACAAGATCATTTTAACAAAATGCTTTGTAAATCTTAAGACACTGTATAAATTTTGGAAGGAAAATAAGCCACTGATATAGTATCCTTTCATAATAATTTTGGGGAGTTTAGCTACCCTATCAGGAACCCTGTTCTGCAATTGACCTTAACTTATTTCCTGTAACTTATATTCCTTTTTATTTCTATACTCAAGGCTGAATTGGTACTGAACTTATATACTTCAGAACCATGAGTTTCTATTTAATAAGTAAAATCCCTGGAGATTGTGGTTCAGGATTTCTATTTGAATCCCTCTGGATAAACAGGATGAGAGTGCTGGCTGAATTCACCAGGGATAAAAGCCTTTATTCCTGCTCTTGAGTTGTGGAAATCTTAACAGATCCAGCTTTTTCAGTAATTCTCCACTGCAGTTCTATTTTATTGCCTCAGGGTTGTGTATAGTTGACTCTTTGCAGGTGGCACACAAGTTCTAACAGGTCCCACAAAAATGGAAATGTCTCGAAGGTCTCCCTCCCCTCCACTTCCCTTCTATTCCCTTCCTTCACCTTCCTTGTTCTCTTTTTCTTTCCTTTTACCTTTCTTTTCTTCCTTCTTGAAGCCCTACTATTTATCTTTAACTTTTTAAAAATCCCTTATCTACTGTTTTAGAATTGATTCTAAGTATTGATTCCAAGGCACAAGAGCAATAAAGGGCTAGGCAATTGGAATTACATGGCTTGCACACATCTAGGAAGTATCTGAAGCCAGATTTGAACCTAGGACCTCCTCTCTCCAGGCCTGACACTCTGAACTACCTAGCTGTCTCTGTTCATCTACAAATTAATAAAGCCTTCTAGTTTTTTTTATTAATCTCTAAATACCTTGAAAGGATTTGGGGGTACAAAACGTCCTAAAAGGTACACAATCTTTGAAAGACATCGAATCACAATATGAAATCATATATACCTTTTTAAAAACATTCTTTCAGTTTGAAATTAGGCCAAACGCAGTTGAAGTAGATAATGAAGGCTTGTGTTTGCCCCCCCAAAGTTGTGGATATAACATTAGTGTGTATTAAATCACTCAGAAATAAATTTTTCAGTAGTTTAGGTCAAATCACTGGGTGGTTTAGAATATATTTTCTTCATATTGAAAACAGAGCTCTATTATTCTGGTGAACACATTAGTCACCAGGCTCTCAGGCACTGATTTCTCATGTCCTTTTCTTATTTTCAATGGAACAGCATAGTTTAAAGTGGCCAAATCCTTTATGCTGCATTTTCGGTTTTCAGCAAACATGACTCTTCAATGCTACCATTGGTAGGTAAAAAGCATTTGTTATGAAACCCCAAACTCTCTGAAACCTCTTTGGCCTCAGGTTCTTTCAGAAAATTCAAAGCAGCCAGCCTTTGTTGAAATTGTTTTCAAACCTACAAATCTGTTTATCAAAATTACTCATTATTTTGTTCATCTCGTAAGATGTGAATGTCTCATTGGTTAATTTTAAATGTGATTTAACTTCATTAGGAAAGGTCAAATCTCATCTGCTGTGCTCCTAATTCTTTGACTTCATTTCATGGAAGTAGATTGGATTCCTCTGGTAACAGTTGCAACCTGGTATAAACTATGTTCTGTGTTTAGCTGAGATTGATCATTTTGGATTAGTACAAGGAAAATTGGCATTTCTTTGTTTTCTGTTGTAAAAGCAAGCTCAACTGAGCTTGCTCCTGCTGTTGGAAAAGAGACAAAATGGAAGATGACCATGGTAATAATATTAGTATATCAATCAACAATAATTTGGAAATTAATTATACTCAAGAAAGTGTTTTTCAAAAGTTTAGGATTTTCTATGTATCTAATATTCTGAATTGAACTGAACTGAAATATATAAAAAGGTCATTGGCATAAAATCTTGGAGGAGCATTATAAGAATGCAACATTAGACCATAAGAACATAGCTGCTTAGAGAAGCAATACACAATGTCTCTTAGGTCAGTGATGGGCAAATTACAGCCCCAAGGGCCAGATGCAGCCCCCTGAAATGTTCTATCCCACCTGGCAACATTATTCCTAATCTGACAAATACAATGAGTAGGATACAATACAATGAAACTTCAAAAGAGTTGCCTTAGAAACAGACTGACAGATGAGCATTTCCTTTCCTTTGGCCTCCTCTTTAAAAAGTTTGCCCATCACTGTCTTAACCAATCAACAAGCATTTATTAAGTGCCTACTAAGTTTCAAGGACTCTGTAAGGCACTGGGAAAGTAGAACCTGTCTTCAAGGTGCTAGCAGTGTATTAGGAAAAATTGTGTGTACATATATAAATGTACAAAAACATTTATAAAGCAATTTTAGGAAAACACATCAGGAAAGGAAATGTGATATGATCTGGGAATTCACTGCCCTCCTGGTCTGAGGTAAGTTCCTGACCCAGGCTTTGGTCTATAGCTTATGTATGCTAGAATCAGTAACCAAGCTCATTGGGAGCTTTTGTGGATTCAGAGGAACTGAATTGTTGGTTCCCCTTTGGCTTTTGTCTCTTGCTCTGCTTATTTTACTGCAGGTTTATATGCTGGGCTAAAGGGCAGAACTGAGTTTCTTCTCTGTTCTTTGGCCCAGAGCCACATAGATACATTTCCAGAACTTGTTCCTTGCTTAGTATTCAGCTGTCTCCACTTGCTAGTGAACACTCCACTTTGTCTTTGATCTATATGGCTGGAGGTGGCTCTGGGCAATAGAAATGCCAAATGGCATCCATTTTTCTCACAATGTTAGTTTAGGGATATGATAGGATCTCTTTCTGCCCTTACTTCCTTCTATGGGGGCTCTGTCTCAGCTCTTTTTACAGTTTTGCTTTCCAAAAGCAACTGCTATTTTATACTCATGGCCAGCCTCTATACCAGTGTCAACAGACCTGTCTGTCTTCCTAAGCTGCCTTGGGTTGGAAAAATGATTCACTGTGACTTTTGGAGTTTTTTTTTTTTTTTTTTGGCTCTCCTTGTCAGAATTCAGTCTGGCATGTCTTTTAGGTTGTTGTGGAGGAGATATGCTAGATTTATAAGGCAAAAATGCTTTCTTATTCTGTTGTCTGGACTGCCATGCCCTATTTGTATTTATACTGTCATTATTATATCACTCTGCATCATGTCATATAAATCTTCCTGGATTTCTCTGAAACCATACTTCTTGTTATTTCTTAAAGTTCCATAGATTTTCATTACATTTTGATGTCATTCTTATCTACTTCAAGTGTAATATTTCATGGATCAAGGATTTCATCACTGTAGGTACTTCTTTTACCAAGAAAGGTTGCAACTTTATTGACCTAAATATATATATATATATAAACACTACCTTGCCCAACCTAATCATTTCTTTTAGATATTAGATCTTTATTAGACCTATAATTAAAATTAGAAAACCATTTACATTAGATACTACTCCTTCTCCTCTCACTAGACTTTAAAATCCTTTGTCAAAGGGCTTCTAATCTCATCATTCAACAGAAACTACTGTCTCCAACATTATCAGTGATCTGTTCATTGCCAGATCTAAAGATCTATTTCAGTCCTCATCCTTCATCTCTCTTCAGCCTATAACATTGTTTATCACTATTTCCTTCTATGTTTTCTCTCCAGTGTAGTGTTTTTTTTGTGTGTTTATGATATTATTCTTTTAAGATTTTCTTCCTATGAGTTTGCTTTTTTAGTTTCATTTGCTCAATTTTTTATCCAAATTATATCTCTTTAACAAGAGTACCCCACTAAGTATTGGTCCTAGTTCCATTGCTCTTTTCTCCCTATATTAGCTCACTTGGTGATATGATCACCAACCCAATTATCATTTCTCTGTAGATGATGTTCGGATTTAAGCATCGCATCCAGCTGTAGTCTCTTTCTTGGAATCTAATCCCAAATCACTGACTGCCTTTTGAATACTTTGAACTGTATGTCATAGAGGCATCCAAAACTTAACATGTGTAAAACTGAATTCATCTTTATTCCCATATTGCCTCCTCTTCTCCCAACTTCTCTTTTCCTTTTGAGTGTATCACCATTATTCCAGGCATTGAGTCTTATGACCTAATTGTGACTCTTCAGTCACACTCACCCTTTATATCCAATCAGTTGTCAAGTTTTATAGTTTTTAGCTTTACATTTCTTGCACATATTCCCTTCTTTCTACTCACACAGACTCCTCCCTAATATAAGTTCTCATCCTCTCTCTCTTCTGGACTATTCCATTAACCCTCTAATTGGTCTTCTAACCTCAAGCTCCTCCCCACTTTAATCCAGTCTCCACTCAGCTGTCAAAGTGATTGCCCTAAAATTTAGGGATGAACATGCATATATCTTACATAATGGGAATAGAGTGTCTTTATATGTATGAAACTTAGGTGACTCAGGCATTTAGTCAGTCAACAAACATTTATTAAAAGCTACTGTGCTAACAAATGGGGATATAAGAAAAGTAAAAGACAGTGCTTGCTCCAAAGAAGTTTACAGTTCATGCACAGACTGTATACAGGATAAATTAGAAATGAAGGCATTAGAATTTAGGACGATTGGGAAAAGCTTCCTGTAAAAGGACTTAAAGGAATCTAGAAGGTAGAGATGAAAGAAGAAAATATTCTAGGCATAAGAAATAGGAAGTGAAAATGACCAGAGCTGAGAGATGGAGTTTCTTGTTCGAGGAACAGCAAGGAAACCAGTATCACAGAATCATGTAGAATGTGAGAATGTTTAAAATGTAGAAAAGTGTGTGTGTGGGTGGGGGAAGTGGGTGACAGGTTATAAAGAACTTTGAATGCCAAACAATGGGTTTTATATTTGATCCTGGAGGTGATAGAGAGTGGTTAGAGTTTATTGACTGGGAGGTGATATGGTCAGGGCTTAGGAAGATCACTTTCACAGATATTCATGGAGAATAGTCTGAAATGTGGAAGAAACTTGTGTCAAGGAGACTAATCAGTAGGCTATTGCAGTCATCTAAGAGTGCCAAGAATATAGTCTTGCTCCAGGGTGGCATCAGGGTCAGAGAAACGAAGGGAGTATGGATAAGAGATGTTTCCTATGAGAGAAGGTAAAACCATTAGATCTTAGCAACAGATTATATGTGGTGAATTGAGAGAGTGAGTAAATGAGGATACCACCTAATTTGCAAGCCTGGATGACTAGAAAGTTGGTGGAACCCTCAATAGCAATAGGGAATTTAGGAAGAGAGGAAGATTTGGAAGGGGGAAAGAGTTTGTTTTCAGTTTCAGAAATTTTGAGCTTAAAATGTCTAAGGGATATCTAGTTTGAGATGACCACCATGCAGTAGTAGCTGGGATCCTGGAGGTCAGCAGAGAGGTTAATTAATTATGGATAAGTTGATTTGAGAATTATCAGTATTAGAGGTGATAATTGAATCCATCAGAGCTGATGAGATCACCAAATGAAATAGTACAGAAGAAGAAAAGAAAAAGAGCCTTGTGGCAGACAGAAGTCTAGTGGAAGTGATGTAGGAACTCAAGTAAAGGGAAAGCCACAGAATTCTTTTACTGGCTTCTTTATTCTTGCTATAGGGCTCAAAATATTGGGTTCTTTTGTTATAACTAGGGTGGCTGATGTAGGTTCAAGTATAATACAGTCTCTGGTTTTTATTTACCTCTCTGACATCTTACCTTGGGCCACCTTAAAATGTAGTATTGCCTCTAGCATTGAATGAATATTATTTTCATTCTTGACTAAATACACACACACACACACACACACACACACACACACACACACACACACACACAAACAGAGAGCCCTTTAATGCTCCCTAAATGATCACTTGGCTACAGTTGGTGGCTAAAAATAATGTTATGTACCAAAGAGAATGAATTGAAATGTATGAGGTTAAGGTGGAATGGAGGACTGGAAAATTAGCAGAGGGAAAGTAAGGCAGCCAAAATACATTGGGGTACAGGGCATAGGAAGAGCTTCTTTTTTGAGATACCAAAGAGGATCTATTCATTAGGACTTGCCCCTCAGGAATGAATGTAGTGAGGAGGAAAGGACTGGATTTTCCAAGGATTTTTCTCCTGACAGGGATACAGTTCCCATATTGCCTGCAACACAATCATGGGCAACAGTTCTCTCATTCCCTTTTGAGGTAGTTGCTGGGGAGACTTCAAGTTGCTCTTCATACTCCTTTTCCTGCAGAGAAAATCCATTTCCCTTCCTCCATTACTCCCCACCACTGTCTCCTATATCCTTCTTTAAATATGTCCTGCCAAAACCCAATCACGTTGTCATACATAACCTTTGGAGTTTTTTTTTTTTGGTTTTGTTTTTATTTTTAATACCTGTTGTTGTGTTTCTGGGATTCCTGTGCTTTGAAAAGCATGTTATACTCATACATGGTTGTTTGCGTTAGAGCATAAGCTCCTTGAAGGCAGGGATTGTATTTTTGCCTTCTTTGTGCCCCCAGCAATTAGTACTGTGCCTGGCACTTGATAGGGAGTCAGTGAATGCTTATTGATTAACCAAATGACAAACGAGGTAACATTTTTAAAGAACTTTTGCAACTCTTAAAATGCTAACTATGTAAATATTAAGTATAATTGAGTACCATTCAATACTTGTAAATGAAGAAGGGCGCAACAATTTCTGGCCAGACTTTTCATCCTGAGCCACAGGTTTACAGTCTTTTGCTAGACCTATCTTTGTATTCTAATTTTCATTATATAACTAATTTTTATTATTCAATTTATTGACTCTACAATAATAATAATTATATTAAAAGTTATATAGAAGTTTGGGGTTTGCAGAGTGCTTTCCTCACGAGTTTCCTGTGAGGAAATTAATATATAATCTTCCCCATTTTACAGATGAGGAAACAGAAGCTCTTACATGTCCAAAGGAGAATTTTAAGCATCTTCTAACTCCAAGTCCAGCATTCTAAGTGCCCTGAGGGCAGCAGCTTTATTTTATTTCCTCTGTGTATCTGTAGCACTTAGCACAATCCAAAGCTCATAGTCACTTAATAAATATATTGCAGTGTTGAATGAACCCAGCTGGTAAAAGTAGTAGGCTATGACTTCATGAAATTAAGAAGTACTTCCTCCCAAGTTTATCACAAGGTAAATCATCCAAGAGACAGAAGATAAAATGGCTAATGACTTACGGAGTTTGGATTATATGAATGATGAACTGAAAATTGATGAAATGGTGAGTTGAAATTGATGAAAATATTTATTCAGATTTTCAAAATGACAAGATATAGATTTATTCAGGACATTGCAAAACAATAACTTCTAAAGCATGAAGGATCTGTGGAAAGCTAAAATTTCTATATTTTGCCAGATCATAACAAACAGATCTCTTTCATCCTTGGCTATACTTTCAGACAAAACTGTTAATTGGGGAGATATTTTGAGATTATATGATTTCTTTTCAATGATCGGTCATCAAAGAACCCTTACTTCTCATTGGTTGGTCATGGGGATGCACTGAGTATCACTCTCCTAATTAATACAGTGGGTCTTCCCTTGTAGCTTCTGAGAGTATGTTGAGATTCCAAAATCTATACCATCACCCTTGGGAAGAAAAGGGGTGAGTAGCTGGACACTCGAGTGGCCTTCAAATACCTAAAAGTTAAAATAAAAAAGACATCTCTTGTGAGTACATGAAAGTCCTTAGATGTACATCCTCTAGCTTCTTTAAAAATTTCTCACTCTGAAATCAACGCGCAACAAACTATAAGGACTCAGGAGTCAGCAGAGTGGCTTTAAGCTGAACAAGCAAACTTCCCAATTGTCATTCCTCCAAAAAACATGTTTTCAACACTAGGATATTAATCACATTACCGATTTACATCTAAAAAGTAGTGAATATGTTAGAGTGAAATATGAAATTTCTGATTGTTGATAACATAGTTTTTAATAGTGATTTAATTTAGAAAATTCTCTGTCTTAGTTTGAGTTAAGAATGGATCTATTTACTAAAAAAAGTTAGAAACTGGATTTAGGAAGATTAAAGAATTTGTCCAGAGTTATGCATAGGCAATATGATTATTTGAATTTTAAGTCCACAAATATTTATTATGTGACTATGTAAAGCAAAGCCCTGTAGGTATACAAAGATTTTTTTTATGGCAGTAACTTTCCTTAAGATACCAATAGACCACTAGAGATATAACGTGTTGATTTATACACAAATAAGAGCGATACAAGGAAGAACCTGATAAGGTGAAAGGAGGAGTCATACTTAATAAAGGGAAATTACAAAGAGAGAGAACACTCTTGTCTAAGGAAATCAAGGAAAAGGTGTGGTTCATGAGGATTTCAACAGGTGGAGATTAGAAGCTAGCATATTCTTAGTAGGGGGAATACCTTTTGAGAATAATTACATGGTAATTACATTATAGAGAAATAACTATAATTTCCTGTTTGGTGGAAACATACAGGGTATAAAGGGGAATAGATGAAATAATTCTGAAGTTTGTCATTTGCAGCCAAATTATGGAATCTCAGAAGTCTTTATTCCTATCCTATGAGCAATAAGGAGTCACAGGAAGTAGGGGAGTGACATTGTCAGATCTATGCATTAAGAAGATGATTTGGGTAGCTAAGTGAAATATTAACTGGGGAGATAGAGAAAATGAAACCAGCTTTGAGTTTATTTTAAAAAATCAAGGGAAATGGTGATTTGGATTGTGGTTGTATGAGTGGAGAGGAGGAAATGGAATCCAAAGGACAAGGCAGTGGAATAGAATTGGTAGGAAAAAGGGATCATCAAATATGGCTCCAAGATTTTGAGTCTGGGTAGTAGTGACGAAATAGAAAATAGAAATAAAAAGTTGAGAGGAAGGAGGAACAAATTGAGCCAACAAATTTGGACAAAAGAGTTCAAGATGTCTTTGGGACCCAGATGAACATATCCAGAAATGTGACATGAGATCTTGGGGAAGAGATTGAGTCTGGTTATATCATTGTTGAAGTTAGATAGATAAAGGTGGCAACTGAAGATGTGGATGTGAAGATAAGACTGATAAAAGAGAGTACGGAGAGAGAGAGAGAGAGAGAGAGAGAGAGAGAGAGAGAGAGAGAGAGAAAGGACCAGAAGTGAGGAAAGGAACTTAGGGGACACCTACATTTGGATAGCAGTAGTAGGAAGGTAAACTAACAAAGAAATTCATTTCTTAGTTTTAGGCTCTTAAACCAAATCATTTACTAGATATTCGTGTCATTATATTTTAAAGGTTTAGGGAAAATTTCTGATCATTTTGATTAGTTTACAGGGCCTGACCCTGGTCAGCATCTTTAAGCAAAAACACACACCACTTCATGTCTTATTTCCTTGAGCTGCTTGGCCTTCACTGCTCCTTTGGTTGGGAAGAGGAAGAATTCCCTTTTCCCTCACTATTATTTTGCTACATTTAAGTAGAACTTTTAAGGAAAATATGAAAAGTACTCTGCTGGTCACAGGATGGATTCCCCAATAAGAATCCTTACTCATGAGTCCTGGCCAACCAGATCATCTTGTAGACAGCTCCAGTTACTGGAAACCAATTAGAAATTGTCTTCGTCCTGTTAAGAAAGGACATGCCTTTTCTCTGGGAATTGCATTCTTGATTCCAAACAATCACCCTGCAATTTCATTAAATTCACCAGAGGATTTCCTTCATCAATCTCTTGTATATTTTTGAGATCTCATTTAATTTGGTAACATCATGTTCTCCACCCTAAGATGATGGAATAATTTTACTGTCATCAGGTAGGAGGAAGAAGATAAGATATTCATTGATAAGATAAGAAGGCCTATTTTCTACTGGACATTTTGCTTTGCATCAAGGATGCAAAAAAGTATAAGTAATTATTTCTATTTGTAAAGAGCTTGCAATCTTGTCTAGACAGAAAAAAATAACAATAGCAGCAATAAAATGCTATATGTGGATTAGTTTTGTTGCAGCCCTTTATTGCCTTGTCATATCAATATACACTATTTACCAAGTGTCTAATAAAGAGTTCAATAGTGATATCATTAGATTAATGATGTAAATATATGTTAAATATTGCAAAATTACTTCAATGCCTATAATAAAAAATGCTCACGCAAATCGGCATCAATAAGGGACTAGTAACATGGGGAATAGGAACATCATAGATTTCAAAGTTGATGGGTCCTCAGAAGTCATCTATTTAAGTCCTCTCATTTCATGAGTGATGAGCTTTAGAGTGATAATCCTAGCACAAAATATTGTGCCAGGCACAGAGTAGGTATTTAGCAAACACAAGTTGAGTTGACTTGATAAAGATGTTTTCTTTCTCTATTAGAATACAACACTGTATTTAAAATTATAAAAGATCATCTTGGCAAAAGGCATAGTCTTGGTCTCCTTGTAGTTCTAGAATGTAATAAATTCTATATCATAGAACAAACGGCATTTTGCTGCATGTGGTAAAATATTTTCTAAATTGTACTGTACGTCTCCCATACATCCATGTCTATGGCATTTGTTTCCTTGACTGAGTCATGAATTTTTTTCTTCAAACCTACTTTATACAAAGGTATAGAAACAAGCAAGAAGCATACCTCTGGGGGAATAGAAACTAACTTTTCTCAAATACCTTGTAATCTAAATAAAGAACTGCATTTATTTTTTTAAGCTATCAGCACAGTTTAATGAGCACCTACCAAATGGTTATCCCTAATCTAGATCCTGGGAAGCATGCAACAGGAGGAATAGCACAAGGACCTTGCCGTCAAAGGGTTTACAGTTTTGTTGGGAAACTAAATTTAACACACAGGAAATCATTATGAAGAAGCCAAAGTTTTGTGAAGGAAACAGGCAATGTTAATGTCATATAGCCTGAGCATCCACATCTGTGTACACCATGCATTCAATTGAAAAAAGAAAGTGTGAATATGCCAAAAATGCAGATTCTTTGCTATAGCAATAACATGTACTAATGTCCTCTTTTTGGAGCCCAGCATTATTAATTATATAACTTGTTTTATTCTTGGCTTTGAAGAGAGAGATAACAATTTAACATATTTTGCATTGTATTGGCTTTTAGAGTTGTCAGGGGGCAGAGCATTTGCCATTAAACGGATGTGTGCAGATAATGCACACCACATGGTTTCTTACTGTCTATATGTCTGGCTTTAATCACCAACTTCTTCATGAAATGTTGCAATCCTTTCTGAGAGTGCTGTTAGACTGTTTTGTGGTATGGACTGTGGATTATAGGTGAAATTGCACTAAAAGGCTACTGAGGTTAATTATGCCTGAAAGTTTCCAGCACAATCCACGTCAGTTGACACTCTCTACATACAACATAAACAATCTGAAGGAAAACCACAATTAAGGGAGCAAGAGAGCTGCTAGCTATCTGGGCCCTAGGATATTGTTTTGGAGTCTTAAAGTTACTATCTCATGACTCTATTCTGTTGTTTTTTATTTATTTTTATTATTATTACTTCATTCAGACCTGATTCAGGCTTTAGAACCTTCTATTGGGGTAAATTTACAACTTATTCTCTTAGAGGATTCCTTATGGGCACTGAGAAGCTTGGCGATTGATTTGCCCACAATCTCTGTGTGTGTGAGAGGGAAGACTTGAACTCACATCTTTCTGACTACAAAACTTTCCACTCTATTGTTACCATCCTGCTTTCTTTAATCCTTTATTAATCAAATGTGGGCTAATATGTTCATAGGATTCAGAACATTTCCATCCACAAATTTAGTTTGGAGTAGAATAAAACATAAGATATAGAGAACAAAGAGGCCTTAGAGATCATCTAGTCTGAGCCCTTTTTAGTAGAAAGGAGAAAACTAAAGCTCAGAGGTTGCTTTCTCAGGCTCACCCTGAAAGTAGAAGCAGATTTTCTCACTCTAATTTCACTATGCTTTGCACTATCCCAAGGTACTTCTGTGCAGAACAGCTTTTTGACAATAGAGAATATTTCATTTTCTTTTTATACTCAGCACCTAACAAAGTGCCAATCACACAACAGATGCCCAATAAATGCTTTCTGATTATTAGACTGTTTTTTTAATTTTTAATTTTAGTGAATACTTAAGCCTCAAAGTCCCTGAGAGTCTACCAAGTTGCACGGAAGGCATGTTTATATTCCAGATAGCAAGTAAGAATTTTAAAATGATCATTAGTACCCTGGAGCCCAAAATATAACCTGCATAGATTGTATTTATACAAGAACACATAAAAATTTAGCAGATGAATTAACCTATGAGAATGGGTTTAGAAATTCTGTTATCCCAGGAATGTGGCTTCTGCCATACTGAAGGAAGTTTTGCAGACTGAAGTTCCCTGGGAGGTTCTCAGTGGGTTTCACCTTGCATTATCTATAACACTTTTGAAATATAAACAATAAGAATAGAAAACATGTTTTAGGCTAAAGTATTCAATCACATCTGGAAATGCCCCATTCTTCCAGTAAACCCCCAATAATTTGGAGATTTCTCTAAGGAGGAGTTCTTAACCTTTTCTGCATGTTATGGATCCTCTGGGAACTCTGGTGAAACCTATAGAACCGTCTTGGAATGTTTTTAAGTGCATAAAACAAAATATATAGTATCGCAAAGGAAACCAAGGGTTAGTGAAAATAGATGTATTTTTTTTCCCTTTCAAGTTCAAGAACACCAGGTCAAGAGCCCCCACTCTAATCTTCTAGTGTAGACAAGCCTGGCTTCCTGAACACAGTTTGTAGTAGGAGGATGTGATACCAGCTGCCAGTATATAATGATTGCAAAATAGTAAAGGAAATATTCTAAACATTTTATGATTGAAGATTTATTTTCAAAACTTAAAATTTCTCACTTGACCTTATTTTGTCATCTTCCTCATATCATTTAAATCAAGATAATAATATCTGTATTTTTTAACTCATTGGTACATTGTGAAACTTAAGCAATTCTTTCCTGATCTCCTCAGTTCCTAATACCTTCCCTCCCCTAAATTTACTTTGTATTTAGTTGCATTGCATTTTGTGTGTATTTTTTTGTTCACATTGGTTCCTCAGATAGAATGTAAGCTTCTTGAAGGCAGGGACTGTTTCATTTTTATCTTTGCCTCCCTCAGCACAGTTCTTCACAGATAGTAAGCACTTAATTTATTGGTTGTTTGAATAAATTAATGTATGTAAAACATTTAAGAACTATATAAAATGTCAGTTGTTATCATTAATAGTAAGTAGCAAAATGAAAAACAAAACTTCACTATATTCTTTATAGCATCCCTCCAAACAAATATATTTTGCTCCTGTTCACACCAATCACCATTTCCTATGATTTCGAGGGGTGGAAGGAGGAAATGAAGTCTTCTATTTTGAGAGCCGAGTAAGTTGGAGGCAAGGGGTTGCAAGGTCACTCAGTTAGTCTTGAAGTGTGGCAATTCTCTTCTTTCTCACCTCATTCTTGCTTCTTCAGAGTAGGAACACAGTAATTTGAAATCTGTTTGAGAAGGTTCACATGCCCTTCATAAACACTAAAACCATCTTGGACACCTTTTCATGGTGACTCCCTTCTTACTCACCCCTTGTTACTCAAGCTCAAAATGGGAAAAATGTCACAGACATTTCAAGCCCCTTCACCAAATTAAACATGTATACATATATATCAGATGAAGGAATTTCTTGAAGAAATGTTTTATTCAAGAATGAAGGAGATTGAGTGACAAATTAAATTTAAAATATGGTTTGTGGGATCTTTATGCTGAGGTAAGTCTTGAGGCATTTCTTTTACCTATAAATTTTTTTTATAAACATATGAGTAAGTTGTTAAGAAAGGAGCAGACATCAGTTGCATAGTTTGTCAGTGCCAGTAAATGGCTCATTTTGTTTACAAGTTGTTACTGTCCAAAAGAGACAAGATGAGATTGTCATTATCCAAATGTTGCCCAGTGTTGTCCAACTCAGTTCCTGAATTAAAGTTACGATTTGCCAGAAATCATGTTTATAACATTTAGTTTGTTGTGTAATCAAGTATTAGGTAGTTCAGCTAATGAAATTACTTATTTTAGACTTAGGTTGAAGTCAAATGCATGCTTTGTTCCTTTTCCTAACTTTAAAAAATTAAGTTTATTTTTTGGTAAATGGAAACTGATCCAGATTTTGTTGATCTTAGGAGATTTTATCCCTCCTTTAGATGTTTCTCAATGGGAACTCTACCCCTTTAACAAAAATTAACCAGTTTAGAATTAAAATATTAAGGTATCCTATATTTCTAATTGATTTTGGTGGTTAATTCATTAAAATACAATTGGCAACAAATATGCCTTTTGTCCTTACCAGATAACTTATTGGCTTCAAATTGGTGGAGCCAATCAAAGTTGGAGGAGACAAATAATGTTTTATTCATTAGTTCTTTGCCACAAAGTTTGGAATCATAAACTGTTAGAATTGGAAAGGATCTCATAGTATCTAGTCCAACTGCCCTCATGTTAAAGATGAGGAAATTGAATCCTTATAAGCTAAAGTAATTTGTGCAGGATCCCAAGGAGTAATCTACTAAACAATACATCCTGTAGGTACATACAGCTAAATGAGTGAATGTATTCCTAATTAGGGTAAATCTCATTATCCTAGAAAAAAGAATAAAGTAACCACATGTTAACCTTCATTTCTGAAATTTATGTAGCCTTGTTTCCAGGATAGTTTTAGGGAGTAAAATCTATGAAATCCACTCTTTCATGATAGAAGATCATCACATGGATGTTTTAAATGTAGTTATTCTTTAAGAAAATCCTATAGATGGAACAGTGAATAGTGTAAAGGGCCTAGAACGAGGAAGATCTGAGTTCAAATTGAGACAAAGACCCTTACTAGCTGTGTGACCCTGGGCAAGGCACTTAACCCTGTTTGCCTTGGTTTCCTCATCTATAAAATGAGCTGGAGAAGGAAATGGCAAATTACCCCAGGATCTTTGCTTAGAAAACCCCAAAACAAGGTCAGGAAGATTCAGACATGATTGAAGTGATCAAAAACCACAAAATTCTTGAAGAAACTAGATAAGAGGCTTTGCTTCTTGTTCTACAACACTTTTTTGGACACAGTTACCATCCTTTGAGCTTGTTTATTTGACAGAGTTTACTCTTCTCTCTGTTTTCTTTAGTAAATGAAGTCATTTACTGTAGATTGAAAAAGTAAAGTAAAACATGGTCATTTTTTTAATGAAAAAATACTTAATTGCTTAAAAATCCTATCATCTGAGACTTCAGCATGTTATAATCTTTTTGCTAGTGGATGGTCTTGCCTTAATGGGTTTTTTTATTTCAAATTTTAATTTTTTTAGAAAATTTTTTCTATGGTTGCATGATTCATATTCTTACTTTCTCCCCACAACACCTTCCCCCCACCGTAGCCAACGCGCATTTCCACTGGTTTCTTCATGTGTCATTGATCAAGACCTATTTCCATATTATTGATAGTTGTACAAGAGTGGTCGTTTAGAGTCTACATCCCAAATCATGTCTCCATCAACCCATGTTATTTTTCTTCTGTGTTTCCACTCCTGAAGTTCTTCCTCTGAATGTGGGTAGCATTCTTTTCCATAAGTCCCTCAGAATTGTCCTGGGTCATTGCATTGCTGCTAGTACAGAAGTCCATTACATTCTATTGTACCACAGTGTATCAGTCTCTGTGTACAATGTTCTTCTGGTTCTGTTCCTTTCACTCTGCATCAATTCCTGGAGGTCTTTCCAGTTCACATGGAATTCCTCCAGTTTATTATTCCTTTGAGCACAATAGTATTCCATCACCAATAGATCCCACAATTTGTTCAGCCATTCCCCAATTGACAGGCATACCCTGAGTTTCCAGTTTTTTGCTACCCCAAAGAGCATGGCTATAAATATTTTTGTGTATGTCTTTTCCCCTATGATCTCCTTGGGGTACAAACCCAGCAATGGTATAGCTGGATCAAAGGGTAGGCAATCTTTTAGAGCTCTTTGGGCATAGTTCCAAATTGCTATCCAGAATGGTTGAATAAATGCACAATTCCACCAGCAGTACATTAATGTCCCAATTTTGCCACATCCCCTCCAACATTCATTGCTCTCCCCTGCTGTCATTTTAGCCAATCTGCTAGGTGTGAGGTGATACCTCAGAGTTGTTTTGATTTGCATTTCTCTAATTATTAGAGATTTAGAACACTTTCTCATGTGCTTATTGATAGTTTTGATTTCTTTATCTGAAAAATTGCCTATATGTGTCCCTTGCCCATTTATCACTTAGGGAATGGTTTGATTTTTTGCATAATTTCCATTTCTTTGCAAGTTCCCTTTTTACTAGAGCTGATATTTTTACCATGGCCACATACATTGCAACAGAGGCTTCTGATAATTTAGAGAGGCTGGTCACATGAAATAAGGGCAGAGGATTGCCTGCTAAAGACTGGCTTCATTCTAGTGCTAGCCCAGCCAGTGTTGGATCTAATGAATAGAAATGGAGACCAGTATTACAAAGTTCAGTGAATCATCAAAGGTAATAAAAATGAGATCAGACCAAAACAGCATCTGGGAGTGAAGTTTTAAGTAGTAGTCAGGAATGTGTACTAATTATTGGATTGTTAATATGTTACATGTGTTGTGGAGAAGGGATGGTGTGACTAAGGGTAGGCAGTAGCTGAGCCAGTAGTCCTGGGTTTTATCCATCACAGACTTGGTATTAAAACCCCAGCTGCTTTATAATGTTTCTAATGAATAAAAAAATCCCTTGCAAGCCTTGTTACTGCAACCAAACACAACACCACTTACAGATGTCTTCTTATTTATATATAAGACTTAGGACTATTTGGTTCCCTAATGAGCAGAATGGAAAGCTTAGATAGAATCCCCTTAATGCTTTACTATTATAGGGATCAGACTGAAAAGAAGTTGTTAGCTTATCTTAATGAAAGAATTGTCTTCTAGAAAGTTGGATGGCCCATGATGATCAATTTTGGATGGTTTGGTTCTGCATGGGAGAATCTTAGGGGATTTTAGATGAGAGCAAAAGCAAAATAAAAGATATATGATAATTTGAAAAGAGAGACAGACAGAGAGAAAAGAAGAGAAAGAAAGGAAGGAAGGAAGGAAGGAAGGAAAGAAGGGAGGAAAGAAGGGAGGAAAGAAGGGAGGAAGGAAAGGCAGAAGAAAAGAAGAAAGGAAGAAAAAATTCTTCAAAATAGATTCAGTGTCATTGCTGCGGAGGGAAGCATTAATAGCTAGATGGATCAGGACAGGCCTCATATACAAGGTGGTACTTAGGGTCAGGGTCAAAGGAAGGTAGGGATTCAGAGCAGAAGAGATAAGGAAGCAATGCATTCCATGCTTGTCAGACAATCAGTAGTAAGGCAATGGAAATAGGAGATGAAGTTTCTTGTAAGTGAAACAGTAAGACAACCAACTTGACTGGATCATAGAGAAGATAAAGAGGAAAAATTTAACATGCTAAGTCTGAAAAGGTGGGAGAGAAACAAATTGTTAAGGCTGTTAAATGCTAACCAGAGAAGTTTTTATTTCACCCTAAAGGTAATTGGGAACCACCACCACAGGTACAGGATACTTTCCTCAAAACCACACTTTGAAGTAGATAGCAGAAGTATGATTATCCTTGTTTTATATTCCTCTTGCACTACTGTTGCATTTCTCTGAATTCTCCATCATCCCCTGAAGCTCATTCTTAGGAAAACTTCATGGAGCCTGCATGATCCTATCACCCTTGATAGTTACTTCATTATTAATTTGTGCCCTTCAACTCAACATCTCTTATCTCACCAGTCTGGTTGGTATTCTCAGTTCTAATTCTGATGACTTTCCAAAAAGGCTCTTAGTTAGAAGACTTCTAAGCACCTAACTCCCATAATACAATGGAATAATATACGTAAAAGACTTTCTCTTAAGGTACCCAGAAGGCATTTGGGGGTGGAAATAACTGAAAATGCTGATAGGTTGTCAGCATTTTTTTTGTTATGTGATTAGAATGTTTGTGGATATACATTCAAATCTTGTATTGCTTTCTAACAGGGAATACCAGCCCTGGCATTGGGTCTGTTCAGCAAAGTATAGTCCAGTTGTACATAAGGTTTGTTTGGGTTTTTTTCTTATTATTCAATAGGGTTGCAATTTATTCATGTCTTCTACAAAATACTATGTATTACAATCTGATTCACCCTGAAATGAGTGCTGAATTAGCATTAGATCTGAGATTTCAACTGTTGCTTAAAAATAGAATTATATTATTTTTCTTTCAAGAGACAAAGTTATTAAAGATTTTTAAAAAATTTACAGATTGCTGAAGAATCTAACATTTCACTGGGATTGGGAATTTCCAGTGAAGGAATTCAAAGGGACATAGATTAGCACTCAGAGGGACCACAGAAGTCATTTGTCATTTGTAGAACTAGAACTGAAAAGAGCATCAAAGAAACTAATTCCTAGAGAGGTAATGGGGACAGCTGGGTGGCTCAATGGATTGAGAGCCAGTCCTAGAGATAGGAAGTCCTGGGTTCAGATCTGGTCTCAGACACTTCCTAGCTATGTTACCTAAAAAGATTATACAGATAATAACTCAAAAGCCAGCATTCTGGATTCCTTTCATTTATGCAAATAATAAAGTTATAAAACATCTTTGATTTAATAAATCATCCTGAGAGTTCACTGAGGTATGGAGAAGTTTAAGGAATTGCCTAAATTCACACATTATTTGTCAGAGGTGAGATTTAAAACAAAGTCTGTATGATTACAAAGTGTAACACTCTTCCTACTAAGCTAGGTTGTATTGAAAACTTTAAAAAAATAACATAAAAATAATACATATCTTAGTAAATTAGTAAAATAGACCAAAACATTTAAGATAAATAAGAGGCAGAAGCAATAGCAACATGAAAATTTCAGTCTACTAAAGCCAACTTACATAGATTGACTTTATACCTTGATTTGCAAAGGAATTCTCAA
The DNA here is from genome assembly GCF_016433145.1 of Gracilinanus agilis. Taxonomy (NCBI): domain Eukaryota; kingdom Metazoa; phylum Chordata; class Mammalia; order Didelphimorphia; family Didelphidae; genus Gracilinanus; species Gracilinanus agilis. The sequence continues at coordinate 372,835,311 of NC_058130.1, forward strand.
AGAGCTTTCTTGCCTCTAGCTACCTCAATTAATGTTGAAGAATTTTTCTGTTTATTTCAAAAAGGAGAACATTTGTCTTCATCTAACTTGAGTTTTGCTTTAAGTTGTTCTTAATCCTCTAATTATTTTGTGCAGTTTTTTTAGACTTTAGAAAATTACTTGCACATAAAAATAAGTAAGATGGAGTTAAAGGACATATGACAGAGAAAGCGCCCTGCATTTTATCAAGAGGGTGACATCTTAACCCAGGTCCTTATCAACCAGAAGAAAAGAAAATCAAATTTCTTATTTTTTCTTCTTTTTTTCTTTATTGTGTAGGCGATAAAGTTAATGCTTTATAGGAGAAACTGACAGAAAAATCCTGTTGTTAAGGCATATTTTCCAATTTCTAATTAGTGTATTTTAAGAGAAGAAAAGCAGTTTATATTATAGATTGAAGGGTCTTCAGTGTCTGCTTTCTAAAGTACAAAGAAAAGACCCTGATCTATATGGATCCTTGTTTTTACAAAGTCTGCTCTCGATTACCTTATTTGTTTGAGGAGATGGAAGAAGGCAAGGTTCTGCCACATCCCCTATTTTGAATTTATTAAAAAACGTTGTAATGAGTTATAAAACTAGAGTAGAAAAAATGATTATTCATCAACCTACCATGAGTATTCCCTTGTCGCCAATCTCATGCAAGTCATATAAACATTATAACCTGAATAATGTGTTAAATGATAAAATTTGCTGCTTGGGAAGCTGATCTAAGTAAAAGCATAATAGAGGAAAGAGACCTTAAATATCTAATACTCTAATCCAGGGGTTGGCAACCTTATTGGCTGTGAGAGCCATAAATGCCACATTTTTTAAAATAATTTCGTGAGAGTTGTACAGTGCTCACAGTGCACGCTCCTGTAACAATGCGAGCTCCTGTAACAGCACCTGAAAAAAAATTTGACTTTATGGCTCCTGCAGAAAGAGCCATATCTGGCCCTCAAAAGAGCCAGATATGGCTCGAGAGCCATACGTTGCCAACCCCTGCTCTAATCCTTTGTTTTTGCAAATGATAAAACTATGGCCCAAGGAAGTTGAATAAACTGCCAAAGGTCATACTATTAAGAGTCAACCAAAAAATATTTATTGTTTCCAAAATATTTGTGTTTACAATGTGCTAATCACTGGAGGTACAAAGAAAGGTAAAAACATTGTGCATTAGTTTACATTCTTACAGCAGAGACAATATATAAATGGTGCATACAAGATAGAGTGAATTGACAGTATTCTTAGGGACTCCTACAGCTGAGAAAATCAGGGAAAACCTCCTCCTATAAATGTGGAACCTTAGCTGAGTATTGAAGAAAGCCAGAGAATTTATGAAATGAAATGTAGGAGGCAGAGTATTCCACCAATGAATAGTCATGGAGTCCAGAAATGGTGTGTTGTGTAAGGGAAAGCAAGAAGCCCAGTGTCCTTGGATTTTACAGTGCATTGAAGTGAGTAAAGTATAAGAAAAAAAGAAAGAAAGGGGTTAATTTGTGAAGGGCTTTCAAAATTCAGAGGATTTTATAATTGATCATTGAAGACAGCCACTGGAGTTTATTGAGCAGAGGAAGAGGGAGGACATGGTTAGTCCTGTGATATAAAATCATTTTGGAAGCTGAGTTTAATAGATTATAGTAGGGAGAGACTTGAAACTGGGAGACCAACTTGGAAGCTATTGTAATATTCTAAGTGACAGGTGATAAGATCTTCAACTACTTCAGTGATGGTAATCCTATGGCACAGGTGCCAAAGACGGCACACAGAGAGCTCTCTGTGGCCATACAACCACCCCTCCTTCCCCCAGAATTTGTTACTAGAAAGGTAGAGGGACTCTGGTGGAGCTCCTCCCTGCCCCCTCTTCATCTGCTGATGAAATTTTTCCACATCACCTGCCCCTCTTCCCAGCAGCCCAATGGGAGTATACAGGTGATAAGGAGGGCAACTCACAGGCAGCAAAGCTGGAGGGGAGCAGAGTACTCAGGGCACTCCCCTCCCCCCCTCTACATTCATTGAGGATATTCCTCACTTCGCCTATCCTTCTACCCAGCAGCCCAATGAGAGTGTTTTTTCTCTCCCCTGTGTGCGTTAAGGGGGGCTGCAGGGTGAGCCCAATTCTCAGTGCTTTGTAATTAATTCTTTGTACTGTTGTATCCCTCCAATCCAGTGTTATTTCCTTGAAGGAAGGTTTGTTAAGTCTTTACCTCTGAATACCTAGCACCCTGGCAATATCACAGGAGGTTTTTAAATACATTCTTGTTAGTTGGTTCATGTAGGAGGCATCCAATAAATATTTTTTGAGTTGATATGCACTGGCTGATGTATTGGGACCTGCTCTTATGAATTCCACAGAAAGTGAGTTGAAATAAATTTAGACTAATATGTCAGAAGATAACGCACAGAGTGTTCATTAGAATATTAATGATAAAAGGAGACCTTGGAGATCATTTCATTCAATTTCTTCCCCTCTGACCAAGAAGAAACTGAAGCCCAGAGAATTTAAAGGGATACCTTGCTTAGGTTCCCTGAACTTGTATTACAGCCAATATTAGACTCCAGGGTTCTTGATTCCCATAAATTATTTTTTTTCTACTAGTACTGATTGTGTACCATTTTAAGGATTAGCAAATGTCATACTTTCTCATGATAATACTTTATTAATGTTAACTCTCTTAAGGACATGGAACAAGTTTCAGTGTGGTATTATATTCAGGAAAAATTTAATAGCTCACTGCTAGTCCACTTAAATTATAACAGTTAAGCAAGTTTAAAAATTATCTAAGCAGAGCCAGCAACAGACTGCTTTTGTCTTAAACCCAGGAACCTTGTATCTAAAACATATTCATTATCACTGGACCATAATGCAGCTGCATGGCAGGTGAAATCCCTGGATAAATTTATCATCTTTCACTGTTCTAGACTATAATCCAATAAGTATATTTATTTAATATCCAATTAAGATAGTCTTAAGGCAAATATATGACTGTGTGTAAGGTTCAAAGGTTTATCTCCTAAATACATTAAAATATTCCTGAAAGAAACAGAAGCTTACTAGCCAGATATTAAAAATAAGCCTTCTTCTTGGGCATTTTGGTTAAAATAAGAATTGTTTTGTTTTCAGAACCCACAAATCTGTGTCCTACATGAAAATAAACTGGGGCACTGATATAATAATTCTCATATAACATTTCTACCTTTCATCAAAGTGAGCCTTTTTTTTTCTAGTGCAGGCCTCTAAATCTTGGATTAGATTCAAGGTAGTCCTATTTCTAACTAAATTTAAACAATCTTACCAAAAAGGTTCTTATATAAATTTTGTCTCCTAAAGATAAATACCAAAAATAGTTAACTTCATATAGTGTTCTACGGTTTACAAAGCAGACTTTATGTAAATTATCTCATATATGCCTTTAGAAAGGTACTCCAGGTATCTTTATCACCATTTCGCAAATGATAAACTTAAGAATGAGAGGTTAAGTGACTTATCCATAGTTTCATAGCTATTAAAATAAAGCATAAGGCATGAACCCAAGTCTGCATTCTATCCACAAGGACAAATGCCAAGATGACCCATTATTGAGGATCACACAAACCATTTGAGGTAGATAATTCAAATATAATGATCTGTCTTTTATAGATAAGTAAATTCAGGATGAGAAACTTAAAATTATTTTTCTAGTAACATAGCTAGTGAAGAGGAAAGTCTGGATTCGAACTCAGGGATTCTATCTAGTAGCAGAGTTCTATTTTTTTTTCTTAACTTATTTGCTTGTTGGTAACATCAAAATTCCCAGGTGTCTCTGTCCCACCCTTCCTCTCTCTAGAGTAGGCATTGGTTGACAAAAATATGTATAGGTATGTATAAACTATATCTTTCTTGTTTCTGTTTCTCTGGAGGTGGACTTTCACAAGTTATTCTTCAAATGTTAATTCTATAGTTCTATGTAATGTTCTCTTAAGTCTAATTGTTTCACTTTTCATAATTTCATGTAGGTCTTTCCATTTTAAAAAAAAGTAACCTGTTCATCATTTCTTACAGTACAGTAGTATTCCATCATAATCATAGGCCACAATTTGTTCAGACATTGAGCGATTGGTGGGCAGCCCCTCAATTTCCAGTTATTTGCCACCAAAATAATGCTGCTATAAATTTTTTAGAACATTTAAGTTCTTTTCCTGCTCTAACATATAGGTTCTTTTCCTTTTCTCCTACCAGGGTTCTTTTTTTTTATCACAGATTATAAGGTGGGACAAAAGATAAGCTGTAGGGAACGGAAGTGCATCCTTAAGTAATGAAATTAATTTATAATGTATATGCTAGTGACTGAGAGAATATCGGTAACTACTGAGTATATGTCAACTCTTCCATTTATATAAAATATGAATTATTATTATATGAGTCAAAGGCATCCTTGATAAGGGCTTTAGTAGAAAGCAAATAGATTTTTGCAGCCTAAATTCAACACTAGACCACATTTACCCTATTTCATAATTAACTAAAAGACTTAAAAGATATACCAAATCCCACTGTGTGTGTTGTGTGTTTATTACCAACAAAGTATTTATTTTGATAGAACAAAATACCGTTATAACAGCTATTCTACAATAAAATCTCCAATTTGTAGATCAAAGTAATTCAAGATTCCTTGAAATATATACCAATAGAAGTTATTATGTTCAGTGGTCCTCTGCTAATAAACAGATGAGGCATAAATCAGAGAGATGTATGCTCAACAAATACATTTGCCACTGTAATGGTACCACCAGCACAGCATCATGTCGAAGAGGGCTTCCTCCCAAGAGTGGTGAAAGGCTTTCATATCCTCTTGTTTGAGATGACATTTGAGATGACACTGTGGAATCTCCTGGAAGAGTTATGTAACAGTGCAGAGGAGTTTGTCCTGACAGAGGAAAAAACAAGCACATGAAGAATGTCTATTGTCCTGATTCCAATATGATTTGAATACACTCTCCATAGCTTCTTTAATAATATGTGTGTTTGCGACAGGATACAATGAATTGGGCTCAAAGTTGAACAGAAAGAGGGGGGTGAGCTGAATTTCTTTGAGAAAACTGAAAAGCTCCTTTACTGACCCCACAGCTTCCCATTAAAACAAGGACCCATTATTTTAAAATGCCAAAATTCTACTGGTATTGGAATATGAAAATATATGGAATATAACTGTCCCTAAAGTATGAAAAAAAATCACACAAAGAGACACATGATGGATGTGAACAGGCTATAACATATAGCCAAGGAAGACCTCCAATGAAGACTAGGTGTAAGTGGACAATAGTTGTTAAACACCTAAGTGCTTAGCACCTACTATGTTCCAGGCACTATGCTAACAAGACTGCAAAGGTAGGAAGGGGCAAAATTATAAAGGGTTTTAAAAATCAAATGACTTTTTGTAATAGTAAAAGATATTCCCCATGGTGAAATAATTGGAAAGGAAGATGGACTGTTTATGTGGTGAGAGATGATAGGCAGACAGCCAAAGTATTCCACTGGTACTCTTACTGTAAGGAGAAAATAAGGGAAATTCACTGCATGTTAGGCAAACTACTGCAATGAACTTATTAGAAGGATATGGACAGAATAGCTAAAGATGGATGGGTTGCAATCTGCAATATTTTAGGGAGCCTGTGAATTGACAAAATATCTGGTACATTTGAGGATTTGTAGAATGCTCTTATAAAACTTTTAAGTGTTTCTATATTGCATTCAGTAGGATATAAGGTTTTTGTGCTTAGTATAACCAGCCCAAGGTCACAGACAAACAAGAACAACTTCGCCATCTATAGGGAATCTTTCTTTAACTTGAAGGCTATATCAGATTTATTATAGGTCAGGTAGTCATCAAATAAGGTCATTTCTGATGGCATCTTATGTGTAATTTTGACACATGAGTAGAAGATACTTTGCTGGAGGAGAATCTTTAAAGTGGTGTTGTAGGATAGTAGGAGTTCACATGGTGAATACTAGCAGATTGTAAATAATTAAGAACAAGGAATAATATATATGTAATATATATCTATATCTATATCTTTAACTTCTCAATGGGGAATGGAGTGGGGTGGAATTAGGGAGAATGTTTAGAACTAAAATATAATTTAAAATGTTTAACTAGAACAAGGAACTATAAAGAAGAGTTATATTAAATATATTATTAAAGATTATATAATTAGAGAAAATGATGGACTGGATAATAAGGCAAAAATTAGTGATCAACTATAGATGGATGGTACATGCAATCCATTTGCAATGTCAAGAGAAATTGAAGAATGCCCCCATTATACTTGGTAGACTCCCTGTATTGCAGGGAGAACTTAGCCAAGAGTCACCTAGGTTGGGCAGGCATGGATAGATTTCCATCTCTATTATTAGGACTGTCCACACTGACAATGTTAAAAATCTATTTGATAGCCTTCTTGTGAAAAATTTTTGCCCCACTCCCTTTTCAGAATGAGAATAATGTGTCCTTTTAAACATATTGTACAGGTCCAATACTGCCAATATTTCTTTGTAGCATTGGTTATTTTTCCAAGAACATAAAAATTTCCCAAGTAAAAAGAAAATTAATTTTGATGACTAATGAAGAAATACATTTTCATTGTAAATATGAGACCTATATCAAGGGCATTACTGAGGCTTTCTTCTATCTATTCCACATTTATTTTTCATATGAAATTATTTAAGAATAAACAAACTTCATTTCCCTCATTAACCCTGAAAACATTTGAACCAAGACATAAACCATGAAATTTATGAAGTAAAAAATGTAATTTGATGATTATCAAACATCACCAAGAGGATCATATTTAAAAAGAAATGGTTGATACTTTTTTCCATTTTTGTATAACTTTTCTTTTTATATAACTTCCACTTTGAATATATTCACCCCTCTTTCTTCATCCACCAAGCTATCTCTTCTAATGGAATTTTTTACAAAAGTGTTGGGGAAAGCTGTTCAACAAAACTAACCAACATGTCAGCTAAGCCTTACAGTATATACACAATGCTCCATAGCCACAGTCAAGAAAGGAGAGAGATGCATTTCCTAAGCTTCTCTAAGATCAAGAATGGCCATTATAGTTACACAACATTGAGTTTTGGTTGTTCTTTCCATTTATATGATTGCATTAATTGTATATGTTATTTCCCTCACTGTTTCCTTCACTCTGCATCAGTTTCATATGTCTTTGCTTGTTTCCAGATTCATAATAAAAAGAGATCACATTATCTGCCATTAGTGAGCATTAGAAGTAAGGAATACTAGCCCTCAGAGATGGGATATTGAGAGAAAAAGAACATAGAAGTTGGAGGTGGAGAAATGGGTTTGCTCAAATTAAAACAATAGTAAAAAGAAATTGTACATATATTTTTGATGAATCTGGGATCTTAACAATGTAGATATTTGTACAGTGATGTAAATCATACTGAATCCATTTCTGCCCATTATGTGTACAACTCATCCATGTCTTCCCATTAATACACTATGGAGGCTACACCAATGGTCTGAAGGTCTTTCTTGAGATCTCTTGACATTATGTAGAGCCAATAGAGCATACAGATTGTTTATCAGTTAGTTATCTTTAGCTCTTGCTACATAGATAGGCCTTTTTTCCACTTAGAATTTCTCCAGTCATGTTCTTTCTGCTATTTCTCTTCCCTTGTCACATCTTGCAGCCTTATTACACCTGCCATGTGCCTCTCCTTTTATGTCCTACTCTGCTACCTTTTTGTAGTATGAAGTTGGCCCTAGGTTTTCAAAGGTTATGATTGAAGAGTATAAGCTATGGAAGGTTCTACCATGGTAGAAAGGCTTTGAGTATGGTTCCACAACTCATTATGCCTGCTTTCCTTTCCCTTGGAAATGTTTCTATCCTCTATCCCTCTCTTTACTGATTGGTGAGTCTCTGGCATAGACCATCATTTAAGGAGATACCCAGGCTGTGTTTACTTTACTCCTGGCTTCATTCCTCCCTATATATTTTGCTACCTCCTTGCCAGCAGCCTTCTTACCTTGGAAATGCTACTAGCCTAAAGTATTCTCACTTAACTAGTAAGTTATTCCCTATTCAAGGTCATCATTTCCTGAAGAACCAAGGACATATTTACTCCATTTCCCCAAACTCTCCAGACTTTTCCACTTTCTTGTCATCAGCCTTGCTCCTGGCTGGTGCCATCTACCTCTTTTCCAGATTCCCTTTATTTATTTCTTCCCTTATTAGAATGAATTGAATGTAGAGATTGTCTTTTTTGCTGTATTTGTATTTCTAAGACTTTATATGGTTCCTAGCACTTAGTAAATACCTAATAATATATTATTTATACATGTATATACATATATATCTCTCTATATATGTACATATATGTGTGTCTATGTGTGTAGACACACATATATATGTATATAATTTCCCAGGACAAGCTTTGGTAAATACAGAGAAGCTTTTGAATAATCAGACTGACCCCTTAATGATGAATTCTTTAGACATGGTAACTCATACAGTTAACTTATATCTCAAGTCTTTTACAAATTACTAATTAGGAAATTGAGTTAACATATTTTTTTGTTTTCTACATTCCCATGTGGTTCTAGTACATCAAAGGTTGGAGAATAAGTGTTACAAATGTCATTTCCCTAAATTTTTCAAGACAGAATTTTGATCTTATTTTTCACCTACGTGTTTCCTCTGTCCAAGTACGGCTATATCCCGTCTCCAAGTCTGTCTTAGCAAATTAAAAACTGCTAGCTTGAGCAAGAATTTGAATTAACTTCAGGATCTCCTTAGTCTGTTACTTTGAGTGTTTTACCTTGTACTTTACTTAGCCAGTATCTTTAGTTCCTGTGAAAGTCATGGCTGCTTTCCCAGATTTTAACTTCCACATTGTCTTGCCCTATATCCTGGTTTGAATCTGCCTGAGTGTCTGAACTACTGCTTATACTCACATAGAACATCTACGTGGACCTAGATTTCTAAAATGGAGTTACCTGCTTTTTAAAAAATAACAAATTGTCACTTATTTAAAATCATAAAGGCTTGATGAGTCAGTTTTAGGTAGGAATTTGGAGATCATAGTTTAGATGATCTCTGGAGTAAATTTCAGCTCTTAGATTCTACTATTCCATAATTGTATCTAGGGATTTTTTTGAGATAACATTTATTTTGATTCCTGAAGATAAATACTAAGACATCCCAGAAACAAAAACGAGAGAGGAGAATTATTTGGAATATTGTGATCCTACTATTAGATGTAGAAATAAACTCTAAAACAGAGTTTTTTAACCTGAAAGTCTAAGAAGTTGTATTTTTAATATTTTGATAACTGTTTTCCAATATTATTGGGCTCCTTTGTAATCCTGTATATTTGATCTTCTGCATTTAAGAATATTATTCTGATAAGGGGTCATAGGTTTTACCAGATTGTCATAGGGGTCCATGTCACAAAAAGGGTTAAGAGCTTCTGCATTAGAACTTTACTAGTATTCGTCATATGATAATTGATTGTTCTAAAAAGAGCCTATTACATAGCATTGTTGCTTTTTGGAGGGGATAGATTATTGTTCTTAGAATCAGAAAAACCTGTATTCAGATCCTACCTCACATGTATTATTCATGTAAAGCTATGTGCAAGTCTTTTAACTTATCTCAGCCTTAGCAGTTTCTTTGTCTATAAAATGAGTATGACAAGAGCACTTACCTCACAGGTACACTGTGAGGGATCAAATGAGATAACATGTCCAATGCTTTATAGCCCTACATGAATCATTATAGTTAGTTTTATTATTTTGTCTTATTTTATCTCCAAACGTGAACAGTATGCTCCTTGAAAAGAGAGATCATATATAATTCATACTTTTTTATACACTAGTTACTATTTTGTGCAGTTAATGCTCAGAGAATATTTGTCATATAGGTGAGTGAATGAATGTATATTGAAAATTCTTATTTTTCTCTCATTGTTAAAATTCAGTTCCCATGCAGGCTTCTCATCAGTTACTTAGCTGGGGGCAATGTCCCATGTAATAGTTCATCATTTTCAAGTTTCTCCCCTCCCAACCCCCTTTTAATTGGGATCTCTAGCTTCATCTGGATAATTCTCTTCTTCCAAATAAATATGGTAGAAACTCCTTGCATAAAAGTCAATTGCCAAAGCCTATATAACTTAGTCTTAGAGCCCTGATGGCAAGCCTATGACACATGTGTCATGCGTAGCCATTTTCGATGACACACAACCACATGTGGCTGCATACAGGGAAGTATGGGGCTGCATGTGGAGGATGAAACATTTGCTGTAAGGTAGTTGTAGACACTGTGCTGGAGGAGGTCTGTAGGCCAAAACAACTGTCACTAAGCAGGTAAGTTAAAAAATTAGTTGTTGGTTTATTAAACACAGTTATATATTACAATTATGCATTTTTGTTATTTAAACTATAAATATCATGAAATTATGGTTTTTTTCTCAAAGTGACACACCACCTGAGTTATGCTTGTTTTTTTGGAGAATTTTGACACACCAACTCAAAAGGTTGCCTATCACTGTCTTAGAGACATCAGGTACATGCCAAAGGAAGGATTTTAACCTTACCCCAAGTCACTCTATCCAGGAAACCATGCTTATTTGTTAAAATTACATGATAACAATTTAAATTTATATAGCATTTGAAAGTTTACAAAAGATTTCCCTCATAACAGTTCTTTGAGTTATTGAAAATGTCATTGCTCCATATTATGAATGAGAAAACTGTGGCAGGTCACACAACTAGTTATTATCGGGAATAAAATGTTATTTTATTACTTGTTCTTGATAGTGGGACAAAAATTAGAATAATGACATTTTAGAGCTTCAAGGGATCTCAGAGACTGGCTAGTGATAGAAGCATAGGGTCAGACATACAGAACTAGAAAAAACCTATAAGGTATTATTATGCAACCCTGCATTTTACAGGTAAGGAAACTGTGGCTCAGAAAACATAAGTAATTTGCCCAAATTCACATAGTGGCAAACACTGCGATAAAAATGAAGTTTCCTATCTTTCTTGTGCATTTTCTTCCCCTAGGAAGAATTATTCCAGCTATTTTTTTTTTATTCTTTAAGGGTAGTGTGTTCCATACATTGAGCTTTTGCAAAGCTTCTCTCATCACTGGTCTTCTGTGGATTAGAAGCTAAAAATGAAGTTAGCTCATTTATTGATCCTCCATCTGATCAAATAGACTGTTTAATCATGACTTTTTAAAGTAGAATTAGTAGGCATTTTGCAACTCCTTTCAACTACTTTAAACTATAATGCCTTAGCACTGCTTGGATTATACCCCAAAGAGATAGTAAGGAAAAAGACTTGTACAAAAATATTTATAGTTGCACTCTTTCTGGTGGCAAAAAATTGGAAAATGAGAGAATGTCCTTCGATTGGGGAATGGCTGAACAAATTGTGGTATCTGTCAGTGATGGAATACTATTGTGCTCAAAGGAATAAAGAACTGGAGGAATTCCATGTGAACTAGAATGACCTCCAGGAATTGATGCAGAGTGAAAGGAGCAGAACCAGAAGAACATTGTACAAAGAGACGTATACACTGTGGTACAATCGAACATAACAGACTTCTCTACTAGCATCAATGCAAGGATCCAGAGAAAGGCTGAGGGATTTATAAGAAAGAAAACTAGGAACATTCAGAGGAAGAACTGTGGGAGGAGAAACACAGAAGAAAAACAACTGATTGTACACATGGGCTGTTGGGGATATTTTTGGGGATGTAGATACTAAATAACTCTAGTCCAACTATCAATAATATGGAATTAGGTCTTGATCAATGATACATGTAAAACCCAGTGGAATTATGCATTGGCTAAAGGGGCTTTGAGGGGTTTGAGGGAGAGGGAAAGAACATGAAATATGTAACTAGGAGAAAATATTCAAAATAAAAAATAAACTACAATGGCTGCTTCCAAAAGAATATAAAATGTACAATTTTGGTTGTCATCTTCCTATATAACCAATGGAAGGTGCCTTTCCTTTGTGAACATCAAAAGATGAAAACACTCAAAGAACTTTTGAGGGACAAAAACTGACCTGCCTTTCTTCATTATACTTGCTTGTATCTTCCCACTCTCCCCACCAACATTATCTGCCCTTTTCTATTTTTAAACTTTTACCTTCTGCCCTAGTAATAACCCTAAAATAGAAGGGTAAGGACTAAGCAAACAAAGTTAAGGGAGTTGCCCAGGGTCACATACCTTAGGAAGTGGTTATGGCCACATTTGAACCCAAGTCCTCCCAACACCTGCCCCTTCTTTTTCAATTTATTGGAGACTTATGTTAGTGACATTCTCTATTTTTAAAAAAATGATTTTTTTTCTCTTTACCCCTTTTTTTCTAGGCTTAATGCCTATTTTGATGTCTACTTTCTTCAGTGGAAGATTCCTTCTTCTTTCTTCCCTTTCTGTTTCTAGGAACATACTGAGCTGGTTCCTCTAGAAATTTGAATGGGTAGAAAGAGGATATCTGAACAATTTGATTACAATAGATCCCCTCTCCAATGACCATGTGTTTTCTAACAAGTTCCTAACAATAAGGCAGAAGCTTCAGGTTAGCAAGCATTGAAATGAAAATAGACACTGGCAGAATAATCAGAAGCAACTATTTGGAAATGGACATCAACAATTTCAGAACATTAAAAGATATTTCTTAGTTACCTACTACTGTGTGCCAGGTGTGAGCATCTGTTGTCTTAACTGCTTAATGTGCTACATGACATAGTGATGATAGTACTGGATTTGGAGTTAGAAGACACAAGTTCGAGTTTCAGTTTTGTTCGCCTTAAAACCTATGAAACTTTGGACCATACATTTAATCATTTTGAGATGTGTTTTCCTTATCTATAAAACAAAGTTGCACTAGGTCTTTGAATAGCTTTCCAACTCTTGAAATCCAGGATTCATTCGACGAGCTGTTTTTATAAACCATACAATATTACATTCTTTTGATGCTTGTTCTGTAATGTATTTCTCTTATAAAGAAAGCAAGTTACAGAACGGCTGAGTGAAAATTATAGATTGGGGAAATGCATAAATACAAGAATCAAAGATTTATAACTCATAATCTAGATCTTTCTCTCAAGCAATATTTAAGAAAGGGAGAAAGAAGGGAGCACAGAAAGAGTATGATTCTAATTCTTTAAAGTTATTTTAACTTTTCCAAATCTGAGGAAAAACAAATCTCTTCTATTCTCTCTCATTTTTTCTACCTTATTTCCCAAATCTTGTTTCCACCACCTCAAATGGTCAGTGGTTAGTGGGGGTGCTAAGGGAAAAAAGTTTAGCTAGGAATGGGGTAAAGAGAAATATATTACCAAACAATATTTAAACTTCGTTAGGTCATTTGGTTTTCTCCCTCCTACTTCCTACCTTCAAGTCCTACCTTCTCTTATCCTTTTTTTCTTTTTTTGCAAACTATATAGTAAAAGGGAAAAAATATAACATAGGGAAACTTAACAAGACTTGACTGTGAAAATATGTGTGAGATTCATGACTTCAGTCTTTAGAAACAAGAGGGGGTATTGATAGGAACATAAAAGAATCAAGATATCTCTGAAGTGCTAGTAGTTTATTTCAAGTGATAAGAGAGCTAGTTAGAGGGTCAGAAAGTCTTTTGCAGCTTTAAGAAGAAAGTGAGGAGCATCCTAGAGACAGGATGCTAAAAACAGGGTGACTAAATTCATAGAGGAAACCTCTGTGATAAGGAATTTGCTTGTAATGAATTTTGAAGGGGGAAGGAAACAAGTCAAATCTAAACATTGCTTCTTTGAGTTCATATTTTCTTTTACTGAATATAGGCAGGAAGTTAAGCTAGTATAATTCAGATACTTAAACCTGAAAATCCATGTTTTTGCTAGAATTCAGCATGGATTGTTTAATATTAAAAAGATAGTTTGAAATGTGCTATGAACTCGTAAATATCTTTGGTTACACCTGCCTTTCCTTTACATATGAACTATAAAAACTTCTTTAAAAGAAATAAAGCTTTTAACCTAAACTTTATAATTAAGAGATTTAAGCATCAAACAACTGCTTTGGTTTTTTTCCTGCTATATTTATGCAACCCTCTCCCTAAGCCTTATGATAATTTTTTAAAGCCTTTATCCACCATTTCCAAACACTTACATATCATTGTGCACACTTTTTTTTCAGAAATTTAAAATAAAAATAATTTTATTCATTTTGGTTAATAAAATAGGCCAGTTATCCTGAAATTTGTAGATTTTGTTGTTAGAGAAATTTTCAGACATTCTGGAAATTGTCTCAGGGTCCTTTCTTACCTAAAAACAAGCTTTAGCAACTTGCAGATGTAAAATTAGGGGAAGAGATAACAGGGGCAAATCATCTAGAAATGAAATTCTTTGACTCCTTTTTTATAAGAGCCACGATTTGTATATGATACTCCAGTCAAAGTTCCTAATAGTTTTAATTTCATTTTTAATTATGTGGCTAGATAATCTCAACCTAGATATTTCTCTAGTTTATACCTTAAACCTCAGGGTTATCTTTTCCCTCCTTTTCTTTAGGGCCACAACAATAAAATATCTCCTTTCTTTTGTCCATGGCATATGAAAAAGAACATACTAATTACAAACCACTAATGACAATTAATAGGATATTCTAACTTAACAGTTTAAGCATTTCTGATAAATAATGAAGCTTAATGCTACAGTTCAGAGCTTTGGAGGAGGTTTTTGTTACAATTTAGCCCCTTCATAATAAATGTCTCTTTGAACTTGTGTTGCTGTGAGGAAAGGCGAGGGGAAAGGCTTACTGATCTTTTAAGCACATCAAAGCCTTAAGAAACTAAACATGCTAGACAGATGCTTTTGTCAACCTGAATGGTATCTGCTTCTCCATCTTTAAAAGAAGATAGAGCATTTTCTCTAAAAGGCAGAGAGAGGCTCATGCACCACAAAATTCTAACAGTTCTCCCCAGGTTTTTATTATTCTCCCCACCCCCACCACCACCACCTTTACCACCCTCTTTGGTAAATGATTGTAGGCTCATAAATTTAGAGTTGAAAAGAATCCACCTCCCTCATTTTACATATGAGGAAATTGAGATACCAGAGAAACTAAAGAACTTACCCAAGTCCAAACTGAAAGTAAATGTCAGGCTTAAGATCCACACCCATGTAGGTCCTTTGACTCTAAATCTAATACTTTTAAGTTTCATAGAAACAACAGAAACAAGCAACTCTTCAAATTTCTTTGGTAATGTGATTTCTCTCTTATTCTCTCTTCCTCAATTGATTAACAAGCATTTGTTAAGTGTTGGTTTTATGGCAGGAAATATAGTAGGCATTACAAAAGCAAGACACTTCCTCTCCTCTTGGAGGTTTTATTCTTCCTAGGGGATACTGTTAAATAGAGATTATAGACGAAATATATACAGAGTGATCTGGTGGGGAGGGGGGAGCAATGGCACATTGGGAAATCAAGAAGGGCTTCTTGAAGAAGGTGATACTTGAGTTGAGGACGGAATGGACCTAAATACACCAAAAGTCCAAGTTAAGAAGGAAAAAAAAGAAGAAAAAGAATCAGAGATGCTTCTGAGTAGAGGAGTAGCACAGGTGCAGAGATGGGGTTGTAGGGATGGGAGAGGGTGGATTGGAAAGAGAATTCCTTCAGCCTGGCTGAAGGTAGACAGATTAGCCAGTTATTTCTTTTTTATCCGGTTATTTCAGTGGTCTGAGCAGAGAAAGAAAAGAGATCCAAGGTGATAGATCTTGAGAAGATTGAATTGACAAGACTTGGCATCTGATTTGATAAAGCAGATGGCGAGAAAGAATAACGCGTTGAGCATGGCTCTAAGTTATATACCAGTTGCTGTTCTTTTTCACTGAGTGAAATTTCCTATCTTGATGAAATCACAGATTTCTCCCTCATTTTCATTCTTCAAATATTACATCATTTCTCACAAATTTCTGCTTTTGCAATAATTTGCACCTCTAGGTTGAGATATCCTTGAGAAGAGATTCCAGGATCTTATTTCTGTATGCTTTCTTTCTTAAATGTTGCCCCTTCCCCTCCATGCACACGGGTTTCTGATTTTTTTAGCATGGAATAAAGTAACTTTATTCTTTATTCCATAGTCATAGAGTGTTTAAAATGCAAAAACATCTAGGATGTAATCCATGATTTAGTAATTTATATCTTGGTATGAATGTATTATTCAGAACGAAAGGTTTTAATTATAAAAGAGGAAGAAGAAGGAGGAGGAGGAGAAGATGAAGGAGGAAGAGAAGAGAAAGACTCAGATACCTGAGATGAAAGTGGAAGAGACATACTAGGAAGAATTGGGCAACCTCACTATTACCCAAATATGGATCCTGCCTATGTGTGGAATGCAGGGAATAGGGAATAATATATCTTCCAGGGTAGTGACCAAGAAGAAAGATTCTGAAAGAACCGATTTATATTTATATATCCAAACTCCTGCTTACATCTAGTTCCCTAATAATCAATCAGTCCCATTATCTTGACCCAGATATTATTGTTCTCTTCCTCCATCATTACCTTTCCCCTACTCTTCTCAATGAACATTTAGTCCCTGGCCTACTTAAATCATGAATTTTTAAAAACTTGATCATTTTTTTTAAAGAAATGAAATAAAAGAAAAATGTTACTTTCTAGAATTGTGTCTTCTCATCTTCCCCTCCTCTTGGAGGAAGACCAATGGTGAAAATAGGAAAGGAAAGGTTTTAAAAGTTTTGAGAAAGACTGATTCTGAACATGTAATACTATGTAGTAATATGTCTATGTGGTAGACTGCTTCACTTTAAGTAGTGCTCTGATAGAAAGAAGAAAGACACATGGATGTAAGTAAAATGAAGTTAGAGGAATGGGAGAACATTTCCCTATGGGCAATTTTTGTCACCTTAAGCATTGTTCTCCCTCCCTCCGCTTTTCAGTAAGTTAAAAGTTAATTAAATCTTTGAAATTTAAGTTAAAAGAATTCACATGCTTTCAGACTTATTAAATGCATGAAGAATTTAGAAATAATAAAATAGTCACAAATGATACAACTTGGAAAAGGAGTAGTTAACTTCTTAAGGAAAGAGGTCGACTTCCACATTAGAACCAAATATTGTCTCTAAGGTTCTATGGTTTAGAGAGCATTTCTTTTCTATTTCCTACCAATTATCTAAGTGTCTCTATAGAAGGTGTTCACTTTCCCTTTGCTCTTTGCCTGAGCCCAATAGGGATGGCTTAATTTAGTTTTTAAAACATTTTAGCTCATCCTCAGAGAAATGAGTTTGTAGATGCTTATGAAGAGGGCCAAAAGTAATAAATAAGAAAGATATTTTATTTACACACAACTGCCTTGGGGATCAGCAGTGATGAGAAGCAGGCACCTGTGATTTCATTAATGATGTACAGACAAAGCTTCCAGTTTTTATGTTTCTAAAAGTTTGTCACATTATCATGGGAAGGTTCATTTTACTTTTCTTCTGACTCCTTGTACTGTTCATTTTTCACATTTATTTACTATTGGTGTCAAATATGGTAAAGGTCAGAACTATTAGGTTGCTCCTTGGTTCTTTTTAGGTCTGGACTGATGTCATAGCCAAACAGTGTTTCCTAATCAGATAATGAGATAACCTTTTTTTTTTAAAGTTTTATTGATGGTTCTTGCTGTTTATGTTTCAGCCATTTGCCACTCTGCACTTCCACCCCCATTACACCTTCCCTTATAACAAAGAAAAGTTAAGCAACACTGACCAATAAAATAGCAATATCTGATGGCACATGCAACATTTTGGTCTCATAGTACCCACCCCCATTCAACTCTCTATGGAGAAAAATGTGATAGTTGTTTTCAAAACAAAATTAGGAACTATTATGTCTATGTAGTATTAAGAAGGTTTATTTTTATAGACATGGTTGTTTGTTTTACATTAATATTTACTCATTTGTGTTCAACTTATTCTATGGCAAAACTTTCTAAACTAGTGTTCAGGAGTCTAGTAACAACTGTCCTTTTTATAACATTTTAAAGGCTGTAGAGGGTGTTAGAGACATAATCTTATTAGATCCTCACTACAACCTCATCAAGTATTCTACTCATTTTTCATATGGAGAAACAGGCTCAGAGGTTGACTGACTTGTGTGTGTGTGTGTGTGTGTGTGTGTGTGTGTGTGTGTGTGTGTGTGTGTGTGTGAGAGAGAGAGAGAGAGAGAGAGAGAGAGAGAGAGAGAGAGAGGAAGAGAGACTCACATACACGAGAGGAATTTTGTAGAGTTTGCTTTGATGAGAGCAAAACTTTAGTCTTCTCCAATGGTTTAATAAAGCTTATATGGGAGGTAGTAAAAGGCAGCTACTTTTATTTAGACACTTTCCCAATTAATTATCCTGTCAGTGCATTCTCCTTTTTAAGGGTTAAAATAAGTCCTATAGTTTTCCTTGATGGTTCTCCTCTTTGAACCTTAGCTCTATTCCTGAACCACTATTCTCAGGAGGCCCAAGGAGGAACTATTTTCTTGGTTGTTAGTGTTTTCTACCTCATCAAATTTTATATCTATATCTAGCTATGTCTTTCTTTATATGTATGTGTGTATACGTATACATGTATAAACACATATGCATATGTATAGATCTATAGATAGATACATATTATATCCTCTAGTAAATATATAATTTTTTTCTTAAGGTAGCCCTAGTCTATCATTTTCTTTGTACCCTCAGCATAAAGCTCTGTGACCTGTACTTAGTAGGAGCTCAATAAATGTTTGCTGCATTGCATTACCTGTTAAAATAAAATACATCACTTAGAAATATTACTTTTTCTCTCTCTTAATTATAATGTGATAACCTTTCTTTAACATAGAAAAAAATCTGAGACTGAGTCCTAACTACTTTAGAGGTCTAATCAATGACACTGTGGAGATTAAAATGAACATAAATAAACCAAAAAACCAAGATGAGGCATGACACTAAAAGGAGACAGTTGGAAGATGAGTAAATTGATGTTAGATTGTGTGGTCTAAGGAAGCTAAGACTTCAAGAAAGTGTTGTCTTACATCTTCAATTTTTTTTCACTTCTGTTTTCCCAAGAATAGCAATGTTGACTTATAATGAAGTAATCTTGTTTCTCTTTTTGACTAGTATGTGTTCAAGTAGTTGACTAGGATTGGAAAGACAATGCTGATTTTTCTTCTGACAACAGTTTCAGGTGATAGCTATCATCATACTCGTCACAGTAGTTACCCCTAGGAGCTAGAAGATCTAGATGGCAGTTCTAGCCCTGCTATCAACTAGCTATGTGTATTGGGAGAGTTCATTTTGTCTGCGACCTTCGTTTTCTTAGCTATATATTGAGGGAATTAGATTAGGAAACCTTTAAAGTTTCCTTGAGATGGACCATTCTATAACAGAAATAAAATTACAAATATTTCTCATCCTACCATATAAGACAGTATAAAGATTATTTCAGCACTCTACTTGATAAGCTTACATTTTAATAGAGATTTAATGACTCATTGTGAATATTAGGTCAAATTTATTTTGATTATTCTCAATTTCCCCCTTCCTATTATTTGAATTGTTTGTGATTGTTTGGAATCATATCAAATGAAACATTTTATTCTTCCTCTTAATTCGGTAAGAAGGTCAAAAGAACCAGTTCATAAAATCATTATTTCAACATTTAGTAATGGTGACAACATAGCATAGCAATTATATGATATCATGTCTAATGTTCTTTTGAGGTTTTGTCTTATAATATTGTGAAATAATTTACCATAATAAGAACATTACATTAAACTACTGATATATTATCATTGTCAATATTTAATAAAATTAATTAAATATTAAATCCTCCTACTTCCAATAGTTTTATGTGAGCAACAGCAGATAATATAGACTTCACAATAGGAGCAAGGTTTTATGCAAATACAAGAAAATTACAATCCATATTTTCTTGTTGGATATCTTGAGAGGGAAAATATTTCTGAATTTTAGAGCTTTCCTATAATCCAGGAAGGCCTTATATTGTTGAAAGAATTTCAAAAGCTCTTTGAAGAAGGGATAGGAATATGATAAAACAAGGTAGTATAACGAAAAAGAGAATTAGCCCTGTCATCAATCAATCAACATCTTTAAACAATCACTATGTTCCAGTCATTTTAAGTACAGGGGACACAAAAAAGAGGCAAAAGAGAGTTTCTTCCCTCAAAGAGTTTACCATTTATTGAGGGAGACAACATGCAAACAAATTTATACAAAACAAGCTATACATGCAAGATAAATAAGAAGTAGCTAACAGAGGAAAAGAACCAGAATTAAGAGAGCTTGGGAAAGGCTTTCCATAAAAGATGGGACTTTAGTTGGGACTTAAAGGAATATAGGGTACTCAGGAGGTAGAGTTGAGGAAGGGAGAACATTCCAGTCATGGAAGACAGCCAGAGAAAAATGTCTGAATCTGAGCAATGGAGTGTCTTTTTTTTTTTTTTTTTTAAGAACAGATAGGAGGCCAGGGTCACTGGAATGAAAAGTACATGATAGGGGGAGTAAGGTATAAGAAGACTGGGAAGGTAATAGGGGGTTCAATTATGGGGTTCTTTGACTAACAGAGAATGTTTTGATTAATAGAGAATTTTATTAAAGAGGTGATAAGGAGCCACTGGTATTCGCTGAGTAGGGTAGCAGTGACATAGTGAGACCTAAGCTCTAGGAAAAATCATTGGTGACTGATTAAAGTGTGAATCGATATGAAGAGAAATTTGAGGCTGGAAGATTCATCAACAGGCTATTGCAATAGTCTAGGTATAAAGTAATGAAGGTCTGCACCAGAGTGTTGGGATTGTCAGGTGGAAGAAGAAGGCATATTTAAGAGATAATTGCAAAGATAAAATGCATAGGTCTTAACAACAGAATGGAAATTAAAGGTAAAAGTTGAAGATAATTCCTGGGTGGCAAGCTTGAGGGACTGGGAGGATGGAATTGTCTTCCACAGTAATAGATAAGGTAGATGGGGAGCACAATTTAGGGGAAAAGATAATGAGTTTATTTGGGGGCATGCTGAGTTTAAGATGTCTACTGGATATCCAATATGAGAAAGACATATGAGAAAGACAGTTGGAAACTAGAGGTCAGCAGAGAGGCTAAAGCAAAATGTGTACAGTTAAGAATCATCAGCTTAAAGATAATTACATACACTTGAACTGGTGAGATAACCATTAAGAGATTAAACTAATATAGGATAAGAGAAGAAAAAGAGCCCAGGACAGAACCCTGAGGGACATCTACAATTGGAGAGCATTGTCTGGAACCCCTATGTCAGAAAGATCTGAATTGAAATGTGATTTCAGATACTAGCTGTGTGACCCTGGGCAACTCACTTAATCTCAGTCCTTCCCTGTGTTCTCACCTGTAAAATGTGGGTAATAAGAATAACTACCTCCCAGTTGTTGAGAGGATTAAATGAAATAATATTTGTAAAGTACCTTTTAAAACTTAAATTGTTGCATAACTACTAAGTATTATTATGCTATCTTTTTTTGGTAGATCTGAGAATCAGAGTAGCAGGAAATGGCTCATACTTCTACAGCAGAAAAGGTTAGGAGATGAATTCATTTATTATAAAGATGTGACAGAACCCAGGATCTTTAATACTATGAAGATACTTGAAGACTTCAATACTTCTATGGATCTGTGATCCTATTAAACTGGGTATTCCCAAGAGTTATGTAGCTTTCAACCATCCATAAGTGTCTATGTTATATAATCTTTCCTGGGACCTCCCATCATTTTGCCTTAGAGAGCCTACCCAATGGATGGGGGGGATCCCCAAATTATCTTAATATTTTGAGGACCTTAATGAAACATATGTGTTATCCACTGGCTTTCTCTTGCTCTGGTCACATCATGAACCTATTTTCTTTTTTCCCCTCAGATATTCTTCATAAATTATCATGACTACATTTTTCTCGAAGAAAATTGGTGTTCATTTGGGGTTTCTAAGACAGCTAAGACTTTCTTGAGGCAGAAAGCCTAGGAATTACTTTGGCAAATTATTTTGAATGGAATATAGTGGGGTATATCCTCTTCATGGTTGAGTTTGACCCATGTGAAATTTGACATACTACACTTAAAGGATGAAAATTGTGGCAAAGGTAGAATCCATGGAAGAGAGTACAAGAATCTTGGGCATTTTTTTTGATAGCTATAGAGAAACAGAGTGGTATACTTGGTCTAGCCAGCTTGTCTACTATCATACCCAAATCATTCAAGCTAAAGTCATGTAAGCATTACTATTATCAACACTCCAAAATCTGATTTGCTACTCTCTCTTTTATTGATAAAAGAAGTGCTCTTTTGTTTGTGGAAAATGTTTTTTTTTCCCTGCCATCAGCCATCAGTAGAACTTAATAGTGAATAATGAATCAATCAATTTTACTGTTAGAAGGCACATAAAATATATCTGTTTGGGGACACCCCTTTTGTTATTTGAATTTATTTAAAAGAGGCTAAGAAAAGATAAATAATTTCAAACTTTTTGTCATTTTCCTTCACTGGAATTTGTTACCAATATTCTTCCATATGAAACCTGGAATTATCTTTCCATGACAAAGTCCTGGCCTGGGGCAGCTTGTAGTGAGCATTACATGCTCTCTAGGCTCATGACAGCTTGTGGAACTTCAAAGTACAACAACTGTGGAAAATTAGCTGGTGTGATGGTTATATCACCATCTGCTTCTCAATTTTCTGTAGAAATATAATTTTTTTTTAACCAATGGAACTATATGGTTTTTCCTGTTTGCAGCTTGGGAGCCTAAGTTTGGGAATTGACTTTATCCTGATGGACAGTATTCACATCAGATTTGAAGATGGGAAATGTTTGTAGTGTTATGGTGGTCAAAGTGCCTCATTATATTTTAATTTTTACTATATTTTATTCTAATGAGATCATATTTGGTAGAGGGGATTGCCTGGGTCGATACTAGCTTACCTGGGTTGAGAGGTTTGGGCAAGTGGCCATACATGTGTTCCTGGACAATTCATTTTACCTCCCTATGCCACAATTTCCTCATATTTAGAATGAGTCCTTGGATCAGATAGATGGTCTCTCAGGTCCTTTCTATCTCTTGATCTGTTCTCCTTTGACTCCTTCCTGATGTCTTGATGCTGTAAATTTCACTCCTCCCTCCTAAAACGTAAAAGACACAGGTTACCAGAATATATCCAGGTAGACTTAAAAAAGATATAATCCATTTCTATACACTCAGATTTTAACCATTTGTACTAAAGGAAACTCTTTAGAATTAAAGGGTTTATAATTAAATTTGATGGGCAAAGTAGGGAAGATTTAATTACACCCACTAGAGGGCAGCAGTACACATATGCCACCAGGCATAATAGTATAAGCTTTAAATTTGAGCCATCTTTTGCAAATATATCAGCATATTCAAGTCAATTTAGCATTTATTAAAAACTTTTTATGTTTGAGGTTTTCTGTTTG
The DNA here is from genome assembly GCF_016433145.1 of Gracilinanus agilis. Classification (NCBI taxonomy): domain Eukaryota; kingdom Metazoa; phylum Chordata; class Mammalia; order Didelphimorphia; family Didelphidae; genus Gracilinanus; species Gracilinanus agilis. The sequence goes on from NC_058130.1 coordinate 372,858,843, forward strand.
GTACTGAGAATTCAGAGGAAAAAAATGGAAAATGCCAGACATACATGATTAAGGAAATAAAATAAATAGTTAAAAGGTACCTACCTAGGTCAGACAGCAAACTCCCACTTTTACTTTGTGGCTCTGCTACTAACTAAATATGAAACAGCCACTTAACATCTCTTTGAGTGTTTTTCTATTGGTAAGATGGAACTTACCTTCTTAAATATTATCTATGGGGATTTTTTTTGGTTTAGTTTTAAACTAAAGACTTTACATTACTTTAAAGAACTGAAAATAGTCAAGATATGTAGGAGTGACCTTAAGTCCCCTCCCAGAAAGAGCCCTATCTTGTTTCTGTTGAGCCATTTGCAGTCAATGGCAAAAGTTTCAGATCAGAGAGCCAAAGTATCTCCATATCAAGGACAAAGTCAACCCAGTGTGAATCATTCAATTTTATTAATAATTACTGGGGGGACAACAAGGTTCATAGCATTGTTCCACATTCCTTTTTGCTCATTGCTAATATGATTGCTGTTCTCTTAGTTGTTTTTGTGCTTTGGTTAGTGAGCGATTTCCATCTTTGACCCCATGCCCACATGTTTCTTGTTCGCAACAATGGAATCAAAAAACCTGGAAGATACACTCCAGGATATGTTAAGTAGGGTGATGAAAACTAAACCAGTGGATCATAATCTTTCTAAGAAACTGGCAAGGCCTTTTAGTGGAAGGAATGCTAATTGTACCCACAACACCATGAGTACAACTTGCTCACATGTCTGCAAAGTGACCTCTTAAAAATGCTTTAAATGTCAATTTGTTTTTAGGAGACACTGATTCACACATGGAAACCTCATGAGAGAGGCTGTTCTGACCCTCCAATTAAAAGACAGAACAAGTCAGACTTTTGCAGTTTCCTTTTCCTTTTCAACTGCCCCCACTTAGACATGCAATTAGTTGAGCAGAGTCAAAATCACCCATCCAATTATTTGCATCAGTGGTTGGCCATTTTTAAGGAGAGTATCAACCTGTGAAGAAATGTTTTAGGCAAAAGGCAAGGTGACATGGACTGTTGGTTTTATCGCCAATAAAACATGGCCTGAAGATGTGCCTCCATAAGCAGAAAGAATTTAGAAGCAAACGAACCATGCTACATTTATTTCCAGTCTGAAATATCAGTCCCTTCATTTGGAGATGCCATGAGTGGTAGCAGAAGTGTAAATTCTGAGTCTCTATGTAAAATTTTATATGGGGACCAATAAAACACTCCCCTTAAATGTGTAGTCACTTTTCCTTACCATATCACTGTGCTCTGCCCAGAGGGAATGTAACACATCTTACACATGGAGATGACATTGTTTAACTGCCATGTATCTCAAAGTATTATGACAGTTTATGCTGAACCATCCACACCATCTTGCTGTTAATGGCCAAGAGTGTGCTAGACAGCTAGCCAAGATTAGGGTTTATCTCTGTGGCAGGAACGAAATGTTTTGTTTATTTTGAGATAGTTGCCTTAGCAAGGTTGACCTTTATGGTGTAGTATTCAAATCATCTAAGCCAGTAATGGGCAAACTTTTTAAAGAGAGGGCCAAAGGAAAGGAAATGCTCATCTGTCAGTCTGTTTCTAAGGCAATTCTTTTGAAGTTTCATTGTATTGTATCCTACTCATTGTATTCGTCAGATTAGGAAGAATGTCCTGCAGCCTGATAGAGCATTTCAGGGTGTCCCCATCTGGCCCTTGGGTTGTAGTTTGCCCATCACTGATCTAAGCTAATGTCCCATGAGCAATTGTTGTTGCCAAAGGTTTTCAAACTCCAATTTGATATATTCTTTTAGCAATAAGGAAAATACTATTCATATGTTTGTGAGAAATGTTTCTTCAGTCTTTAGTAATGATATAGATCTCAATAGTAAATAGCGAATTGCCAATTCTTGGCATATGCATAAAAATGTACATGTTGTTGGAAGGGGGTGATATGTCTAATGAGACTAGTATAAACTTTTTTTTAGCTAATAATATTTGCTTTCTTTTTTTGTTGTTTCAATTATTATAAAACTAATAGCCCTTAATCATTCCCTGTAACATTAGTGGTACAACAATGTTTACATCTCAAATATGCTTTTAATTTTCCTAGTTAGAGGCAAATCGTTGGTGATATCTTAATGTTTTAAGGTAGTTAATGCCAAAATACTTGGTTCTGATCTTGAACTGAATATTTCCCAGATGTGTAGTAAGGTGAAAGGTGGAACAGCTAACAGAAACCAACTTCCTATCTGTGTAAGACTAACTTAGGAGAACTTTAAGTCAAGTTTAATTAGACAATGAGGCCCCATAAGCTTTCACCTTCACAGCTCCTGGAGATAAAAACTAAGGGCTTTTGTGGTTGTAACATAATCCACATGTTGGGAAAGGAAGAAAGATCAGCTGCCACTGTCACCTTGCACATGGTTTATGATGTCCTGTTAACCACTTTCTTGTCAAAAAAGTAGTGGTCCTAGACATCTTAAAAAGCTTCTGAACTAAAGTCCTGAAAGATTTATAGGCTTTGTACAGGGTTCAAAATCTGAAATAATCAAGTGTGATAAATATGTTAAAATATATCCAGATCATATAAATCAGTGTGGGTGGAAATCCAAGCATCATCTCATGTGATGTAATGGGAAACTTAAAAAAGAATGAATTGACATATCTTTTTCAACTCCAGCTACATCTTGGCAAAAATTTAGAGACATCAAGATCCTGAAAATTTTAAATCCCAGTGGTAAGGAAACTCTGTTGCCATTGTCAGGGGAGAGGAACTTGGAGGAAACAGAGACTATTTGTTCAAAGACAGTAGGATTTGGGGATGAACTGGAACAATTTTTTGACAATTGTCCAATCAGTATTAAGGTTTGGGTATTCTAGCATGACATAATTGTGTCCCCTTAAACAGCTGTTTTGTGTCAGAGACAATGGGGCAGAAAGCCAAGACTATTAGGGAAGATGACGTGAACCTGAAATTAGTCAAATGTTTGTGATTGTTGATGATGCAATAATGCCTGTGTCTGAACATTTCCCTTTTTAAATGATCAGATCTACATCAGGTGTTAAATGTTTTCTGTTGGTGGTGGAAATGATGGGATCAGCTAGAGTGGCATCCAATCAAATGGCTTTAAATGGAAAGAGATCTGCTAAATGGATATGGAAAGAATCTGTGTAAATCAGAACTTCATTCACAACATGTCATGTCTACATATGGGCAGGAAGGGATTTCAAATATCAACTATTCTGACCCTCTCATTATATAGATGAGGAAACTGAGGCTTAAGGAGGCCAAGTAATTTAGTTAATCCCCAATTTATAAAACTCAGAGGTGAAGCTAAAATTGAGGTTCTTTGTCTCTGGAGCTCACATTTCTTTCCATTGTACCCATCCACTACTTTAATAGATCTATAGTCTCATCATTGTAAGTTGTGCCCTGTAAGGATGCAATTTGCAACTCATTCATTCCTACTGTCCTCTGGGATTCTTGACAATAATTTTGCCATAGAGAGGTTCCTCCCAGAGTGCTAAGAACCTTCCTCAAAATTCTTGTTTGAATAGTGAAATAAGAATCATGGTGAAGGTTGAAAGAAGTCAAAAATGGAGACAGAATTTGCTCACAAGAAAAGGAATATTTCAGTGAATGATATCATCTCTTCCCATTGGAATTTCAACTTAAAACCAAGTACATCCCAAGTCAAATATTCTTTTGCTTCCATCTTTTTCTTAGGCTACCATTGCTTTACTTTCTTCATCCATTTAGTGAACCTTCAGGCAAAATTAGATGAATTTCTCAATTACAGGCAAAAGAAAAGGGGAGTTAGGGAGCTGATGTGCTTTGAGGAATATGTATCTCAAAAAGAACAATTGCATGTATAGTCTATTCCCAAAGAAACATTTAGAATTTTAACTGTTGCCCATGTTTCTAGAAATCTTTGTTCCTTTGTCCCAGGTATCCCCTTGTAAAAAGTCTCCTTTCAGTATTTTGTATCACATTTTAAGTAATGACAGTCTCTGACTCCCTCTCTAGGATTATCTTACAGCAGTGAGCCAAAAAAGAACAGCTGAAAAAATGATTCCTTTCCAACTAATGGATTGCCCCACCCTGTATGGGAAAGTCAGATTATTGGTTATAGGAGTGGAGGTGTGAGAGAAAACAACTCTTAGAATATGTGAGGGATAGGGAGGGAAGGGGACATCATTTTAAGTTTGAGTATAGAAGGCAGTGAAGAAAATATCTCTGGAAGCTACATTGTGGAAACAGAGTCTGTGTAACCAAACTAGACATGTGGCCTGGACTCCATAATTGGATCATGTAGTCCAGTGCACAAAGGATAATTTTGAGCTGCTGTCTTTGTCAGGAGACATGTTGGGGAAAAACAATAAAAAAAGAAGAGTAGGACATAATGAGAGCAGAAGTGTGTGAAATAATTGTACTCTTCTCTAATCTGAAAAGTTTCTCTTTGAGAAAGAAGGGTGTCATCCTGTTGGAGGATGGAAGAGTTAAATGACTGAGATGATTGTGTTTATTGCTGTTCATCAGGCATGAGTCAAGTTGGCGTGGAGCAAAGAAAGGGAGGGTTAAGGAATGGGAAGAGGTGAGAAGAAAAGTAAGCAAAGAGGAATGTATTTGTACTATTGGGTGGAAGATAGCACCTCTGGTTATGTTAGGAAGCAGTAAAGTACTAAAGATAAAAATTGAAGATGTGTTACAGGAAGAAAGCTATTATTTACATTCCAACTCTTGGAGTATTCTCTCTTACGCTTGGAATCCTGGAACAGTGTTGTCAAGAAGTTTGTTGTGTGAATTGAGATACAAAACTGTGATTAAGGGACTGCTATTATCTCTGAGAATTTTGTAATGTCTTATCACCCTCCTGGCCTAGGACAGGGTTTTGGTGTAATAAGAAAAGTAACAAAAATTTCCTTGGCTTTTGTTCTCCTTGAAACAAATCAAGTTCAATCAGTCAATAAATATTTATTAAGCACCTATTATGACCCAGATACTGTGGTAAGAAAGTAAAACTGATTGATTTAAAAGTAAAACTGATTTGGGGTTAAAGTGAAGGAAACAAGTTTTTAATCTTTCTATGATCAGAATGTGTGGCATGCAGTGTCTTCATGAAGTACTCAATAAATATTTGAGTGATTTCAAGAAATATCTTTTTAAATAGAAGGGGAAAGAAAGGAGAATGGAACAAGCATTTTTTAAACACCTACTACATAAGCATAGTCTAATGGAAAGAATGCTGGATTTAGAGGATTTGGATTCAAATTCTGGCTCTTTCACTACCTATTTAGTTATCTCCTGGCCTCGATTTTCTCATCCTTAAAATGGATTAAATCTATGAGGATATGATTCTATGATCTGAGCTTAACTCTCAGCCCTCAACTTTAATGTTGTACAATCTTAGGCAAGTGACTATAACCCTTTAGGTATCAAAGCCCTCATCCATAAAGGGCTTGGCCAGGTGATCTCTAAAGCATTTTAAATCATAATCCTTTGATTTCCTACCTTGAAAAGTTTTAGAAAAAAATTGTCACCTCAGAATCCATGTTGTGAGGAAAGGTGAAAGGAGTTTTTCTATGATCTTGTCCTTCTTAAAGAATGGAGTACTAAGAGACAGTAAGAGAGGTGCTCTGCATTTTTCTCCCCGTGACCCTGAAGAATATGAGCCTGATTAGAATTAGTAGTTGTCTTTTTTACAACCTGCACATTACAACCTTGATGGGCTAGATTAGCCATTTTAGAAAGAAAAGTAAGCCTACTCCTCTGCATCTTGCTACATTCCCTATCTTTTGTTTTGATCAACTTTCCCATTCTCTATTAATAGAGACAAGATCTGATTTAGGTGAAGATGATATATTCGCCAATGACCATGAATTATTTTATTTCTCTATTTGTAACTATCTTGTAAAGCATCTATTCTCTTTAAGTCCCCATACCCTTCAGCATGTTTGAAGTGCAGAAAATTCTTGGGTTCAGTCTAGCCTGCACTGATGTAATTTACCTAACAAGTTCTATATAAGATGAATTTTGTAAATTCATTCATTTTCATTAAGGAGATTTCTGTTCTAAAGAATTCCAAGTTATACTTTTTGTGGAATGAACACATTTATAATTTAAATTTTGTATCACATGTCAATTTCATAAATCCTAGATTTTAGACTACTATGGTTTCTTAATGAAAATAATATCTATATATTCTCTCAAATTTTCCTCCATTCTCAATATACATACATAAATTTTGTTTTTGTTTATCCTTGACTTTGATGTGTTTCTTCATTAAACTCTGTGATTGGGTGTGTATGTGATATTTAATATGAGCAGTATTCATGTATTATTTTTTTTTTATTTTCAATCCTTACTTTCTGTCTTAGATAAGGTAGAAGAGTAGTAAGGCTAGGCAAAGGGAGTTAAGTGATTTGCCTCAGCTTACACAGATAGGAAGTGTCTGAGATCATGCTTGAAACCAATATCTTCCTTTCTTGGGCCTGACTCTCTGTCCATTGGGTCACCTAGCTGCCCATAATGTATTATTTCTTGAAGGGGAGAGTCCAAATTTTTTGTTGTTGTTGTTATGTTTTTTTTTTAAATCATGGATTTCAAGAAGCCTACTAATTCTTAAGTTACCTCTCCTTGTCATGTTTTCCAGGTTACTTTTTTTTATTGGATACCTTACTTTTTTATTTCCCTAATATTCTGAGTTTTGTTCTTGTATTTATTGCTGATTCATATAGTCATTGATTTTTGTCTGGTCTATTTTAGTGTTCAGTGAGTCTGTTACTTGCCTGGGATTTATCATTTGCTCTTGTAAGTTATTCATTCTTTTTCTAATTCTTTCTTCCAGAACTTTTATTTTTATCATTTGATTAATTTCTCCTAGGTATACATTGTAGAAAAATCTCTCTCTCTCTCTCTCTCTCTCTCTCTCTCTCTCTCTCTCTCTCTCTCTCTCTCTCTCTCTATTTCTCTCTCTCTCTCTTTGACTTTTTGAGGAATTGCTTTAAATAATAGTTATTTGGGGGAGAGATCTCTAGATTTTTAATTTTTTTTATGTTAGTAGTGTTCTCTTTGATTTGCTTATCTCTCCTATTTGGTTCCTGAATTGGGATATAAATGTGAGGGCCAAGGCTCTCCCCTTCACTTTGCCTTTGACTGGGCCAACTTGGCCTCACCCTTCATTTCCTGTGTTTCTAACCTCAGCCACCTATGAATAGGGCTTCTTGGATCTTTGAAGTTAGTCCTAGCTCTTCAGAGCCATCTATGACATCTCAGAACAGATTACTATAGACTTTGGAGCTCCAGGGTCCTGGGGTATCCTGATCTGAACCTGGGTTGTCTGAACAATCTAGGGCTTTCTTGTCTTCCCTAGCCTTTTTCAGAAGACCCTTAAGTTTTCCTTTTTGTCACTTGACTCAGAGCTTTGAAGGCTACATGTGTCTGAAGTTCCTTGAGCTGAGAGGCTAAATTTCTTTTCCTGCACAGGAACTAGGGCTCAGGCCCCTTTTATCTTGTCTTTGGGCTTTTATCTAACTTTTTGTATAGTTCTGAAGTGGGAAAAAGTCACTATAATTTCTCACAAGATTTCTTGATTATTATTTGGTTTGATGAGAATTTTTGTGTTTTCTAAAGTCAGAATGGAACTGTGTGAGCTGCCACTTCCTGTTAAGGAGGCCATCTTAGCTAGAAATCTGACCATCAAACTAAATAGAAAGTATTATACAGAATCAAATCAAATTATTTTGAAAAATTAACACTTTAAGTGTCTTTCATGCGTAGAACATTCTTATAGACATAAGAAAAAATAAAGAGTTTAGAAGAGACAGTTCCATCCCTTGAGGACCTTTTTAGAAAAAGGAGGGGGTTAGGACATTATATAAATACTTTAGAGAGTTTTAATGAGAATTTATTTATTGAATACGCTTTGTGTCATTTTAATGACTACTTGGGGGTCTACTTTTACTTACTTCTTGGTTCTAGATAGTGTTCTAGGACCACTGAAGTTCTTAGATTATTAAGATGCTGCTATTAAATAATATTCTATTATGTGATTCCATGAGATCTAAAGTAATTTCAGTTTAATTATTCTCATAATAGAAATTTCTCCCGGAGAAAGGGAGTAATTTTAAATATTGCTAGTCTTTTTCTTGTCACAGTTCATTGTTGAAATCAAGCACTTAACAAATGTCTAATTTTAAAAATTTTTTAAAGGAAACAGAAGCCGTCAATACATCTAGGCCATCTAACAAATTAGCAATGAAGAAAGAAACATTTTTATTTCATGACATATATACAGAATGATGCTGTCTTGTGGTTTCTGGATTCCTAATTTGACTAATGAATAATAATGACATTGCGATCATGCCTCAGGCCTGCAGACTGTTAGGTCATGACTCTAAATATATGACTGATTTAATTAGAAATCTTTGTAAGAACTAAAATCTTTAACTTGGAAATAAATATCCATGGCTTTATTTGAATGGGAACCAAGAGAGGGCCATATCAAGAGAACTGTTGTTTGTGAGTGAAATTAAGGCTGGAATAACTTTGTTGTCACCTGTTTCTGCTTCCTGGATCTCAAGTCATCCAGTTCCTGTCCCTGACTTTCTGGGAATGGTGATAATAGGAAGCCATTAGCACAAAGGATAGTATTAATGTGGCACAGCCCATTAAGCTGGATCCTGCTACACATGTATTCCCACAGACTGAGAAGATAATTTCTGGAAAATAATTGCTTAATCTAACTCATTATGAAACTATACAGATTGCCTGAATGCACTGTGTTAGCAGCTTTGGGGAATAATTTGGCAAGAGGAAATATTTTCTAGGTGATTCAGTTTTCCTTTATGATGAATCACTATAACTTTCCCAGTTTTAACAGGTTATACTTCTCATACCACAGCAGCTGGCAGAGGCATCATGGTGTAGAGCAATGATGGGCACACTATGGCCACAGGCCAGATGGGGCCCCCTGAAATGTTCTATCCTGCCTTGAGACATTATTCCTAATCTGATGAATATGATGAGGATACAATACAATGAAACTTCAAAAGAGTTGCCTTAGAAACAGACTGACAGATGAGCATTTCCTTTCCTTTGGCCCCTTCTTTAAAAAGTTTGCCCATCACTGGTATAGAGCATCCAGCTAGAATGATCTGGATTCAAGTCTTTACCTTTGAATACACTGCTATATTTCTCAGATTCCAGGCAACTCTCTAAAACTTTAGAGGTTACAGAGAAGTGTTGGCATGCATTAGCAGAAGGGGTTCCTCAACAGGAGCTTCCTATGCCAATGAAATCATAGGTTCTGTATCTTTCTCTCCATTAGGTATTATAAAACTAAATGTCTCATTCAAAGCCAATATGGAGACTTCTGCAAATTGACTTAGTACGTTTTAAGGAGAGGCAAATCTATTCAGAGGCACTTAAAATTAACTCATTCATATTAAATCATACCCCTAAACACCTCATTTTTAAAACTGTTGTCAGCACTTACAGATTTTAGCAAAGACTAAAAATGAAAACAGATACTCGTCCAAATATAACACAAAGCTTTCCAATCCAGCTGAACCTAGAAAATACTGTCAAGCTTTAAGAAACAGTGTCCATAAGACTATTAATGTTTCCAGATCAAAAAAAAAGTTGTGCTGATTTGAATAAACCTTGAATGTGAAATAATCCTCATTTGTTGGCCCATTTCTAATATGCTGGTTTTGTTTTGTTTTGTTTTTTCCAGCTCTGAAACAGAAAACCAAGCCAGTTCAAATAATTTAATTTTCTTCTCCATTTTCTTCAGTTTAAACTTTCAAATTTGGGCTTTCCAGCATCTTCCGTGAAACATTAACTCAAATGCTGATCCCTGAAATGTCCTCAAAATAAAACCAAAAGAAAAAGAATTCTGAAGGAGATAAAAGTTTCAGCTTTTATTTCTGTTAGAATGATGAATTTCGCTAAGATATACCATGATGTTGGATGAGCCAAAACTCCCATCCATAAATGTTCATCCCTTAGGATATAAGACAGATCTACCATTTTACCTGCAGGTGGGGACAGGTTTGGACTTACTGTAGGATCATAGATTCAAAGTTGAAATAGATTTTAGAAGCTATCTAGTACAATTTCTCATTTGACCTGGGCAAAATCACACAGTTATTAAGTAATTTAATAGAAAGGGGATGTGGAATCAGCTTCCCTGATTCCAAATGCAGGGCTTTTCCCACTCTCCAATGTTGCTTCTTCAGTTACCTTATAACCAGTGACACAAATTTTGAAAACTGATTAGGGTTTTGGGCCTCTAGATGGAGCAGTGCCCACCCTGGGTGAGTCATTTAACCCTGTTTGCCTCAGTTTCCTCATCTGTAAAATGAGTTGGAGAAGAAAATGACAAATCACTCTAGTATCTTTGCCAAGTAACCCTAAATGGGGTTACAAAGAATCAGACACAAGTAATCTACTAAGTAACAACAACAACAACAGAGTTTGGGAATGCAATTAGTTGTAAAACAAAGCAAAGCTTACTGGCCCACAGTAAGATTAAATTTATGATCTTTGCATCATTAGTATTTTACTATAATCATTATCCATACAACTTTTCTACATAGAGTCTAATCACAAAAGTCATCTTGTCCAACTCCCTTTATCATATAGATAAGATAAGCCTTTTGAAGTGAAATAACCTTTACAGTATCATGGAGAGAATAATTCAGAGAAATAATGTTTAAACCATATCCTCATGAAAGGGCTTGAAATATCAAATCTCATCAATGCACATTTATACATAAAGAATCGCTACTACTAAACAGTACACCTTCAGTTAAAATGCCTATCCTATTAATGAGCACATACGGGTCATTTGAGAATTCTGTATCTTAAAGATTTCAGGGCAAGTTCCAAGGGTGTCTTTGTTTCCTCCAAATATTTGATGATCTATATGATTAGCTACTACCAGTTGAGGGACAGTGACTGGGTTCTGACCCAGAACTGAAGAACTTGGCTTCCTGTAGTTCTTTTCATTCAATAATTTTTCATGGTTGGCTGGTAGTGGTGGCTATTAATAAAGGATAAAGTAAATAGTTCTATAGGGTAAATAAAAAAACATAAAAATTATTTTGTACTAATTTTTTATTATGATTCTTTCATTCTATCCTGATTCCATTTTCTCCTTTGTTCCTCCTTTCACCCATAAAGTTGAAAATTTCTTTCTAATTTGCCTTGGATATTTATTTCATAGCTATATAGTGTTGGAATGTAAAGGATCCTTTGAAATTCCCTTCACTTGATTCAGTCCCCTCCCTAGATGGCTCTGGAATATCATGTCAGGTTGGCATCAAATGTCCTCTAGCAACATGCCTTCAATTTTTTAGCTATTAAAAGTTTTTCTCTACTTCAGCCAAGGAAAGACTACATCCCTACAAGGTTCATAACTGAAAATAAAGAGATGGCCTCTCTGTTCTATCTCCTCTGTTCCTAGCTTTCTTGTCTTCATTCAAGGGCAAAAACGGAAAGAGAGAAATCATGGTTATCTCTGTATATGCCAGAAAAAAGAATTAATTTTTGGAGAGATTTGGATTCTCCATCTTTCCCTTCTAGATATCCTTATCCTTGTTCTCTATTTAACAAGTATTAGCTTATTATCTCCTTTAAAAAGAATAATAAGTTATATTTCTATAGTGATGTGTTTTGAGAAGTATCTGCCTCACAACAACCCTGTGAAGTAGCTAGTGCTAACATTCCCATTCCCATTTTACTGGTGAAATAACTGAGGCTTTGGGAAAGTAACTTGCCTGGAATCACACAACTGATAAGTTTTAAGGCAAAATTCAATCCCTAGATCTCCTAAACAAACTCTATTTTAAGCTGTTTACAGAAGAACTCTTGTCAACCTTTTAATTCACAAACTTGTTAGTTTTTGTTTTTTTTTAACCCTTGTATTTCGGTGTATTGTCTCATAGGTGGAAGATTGGTAAGGGTGGGCAATGGGGGTCAAGTGACTTGTCCAGGGTCACACAGCTGGGAAGTGGCTGAGGTCGGGTTTGAACCTAGGACCTCCTGTCTCTAGGCCTGACTCTCACTCCACTGAGCTACCCAGCTGCCCCAACTTGTTAGTTTTTGAAGAAGAAACCGTTTCCTTTTTTCCCCTTTGTGGCACCAGAATAGTGCCTGACACATAGAAGGTATTTAATGCTTTTTTAACTGAATTGAATTGAAAACTTGGTTCATCCGCAAATTCTTTGTCGTCATTTTTCCCCTTTACTTCAAAAACATATTGAGCATAACAAACAGCATATCCAAAGCCACAGATTCACTAAAGTTGCAGTTTAAAGAAACATTATATGTATAGAAATGGAAATGAAAAGTGGAAGAGCTTATATTGCAACTCCTGGCACTGCCTTGTAAATGCTGGGGCATTCCTTTTTCTATTGTCTAAGTTTTAACTCTTTATAACATTAGACCATTTGGAGACCTTCTCTCCTCCCCTTCTCTCAACTCCTGACAAAACTGAACTCTATGGGTTTTGTCAATTTATTTCAAGTATGTGGTGGCCAAATTAGTTTGGAAATGGATTTAGTGAGGTAGGTGAGGAAATCATCACAGAAATGATATACCTTAGATCAAAACCCAGTCCTCCTGGCTCCCAATATAATGCTGTATATTATTCCACAGGAAGAAAATTTAAGGGTGGGGAAAGGCCAGCAATTTCTTTCCACTTTAATTTTAAAGCATAGTAGATATGCATATATATATATATACATACACATGTATATATGTGTTAATATGACACTTTAAGGTACTTTCCTTTTAGAATTTTACTTCGGTGGAACTGTAATCTCCTTGAAGTGGAGATTCCTTTCATTGGTTTGGACATTAGCTCATCTCTGTCTTCTGTGTGATTCTGTGTACAATTCTTACCGGTGTTCTCCCATAAAAAAGCTTGAAAGCAAATCTACCTAGTGTATTGGAGGGTCAAGTGGAGTTTTTCTTTGGGCTTCCTAAGGTTTCATGGATGCCAGGTGATATGATATTAATGGAGTGGTAGAAATGGGAGAAAGTCTGTAGAATCCATTTTAGATTATTTGCAAATATTCATATACTTGTTGGTGTTCCTGGGTAAAGAAGGCTGGACTACTGGAGGAGCTAACCTATATCAATACTGATATTCTTACACTTTGTGCAAGAATAGAATATTGGTTGTTTCCTTGCTTGTTCCAGCTCACTGTTTTACCCCCTGCTTCAACAACACTTACTTAGCTCACCCTGAATTGATCTATCACAATCACAGTTTCATTCCAGGAAATCAAGGCAATAATGTATCACTGTACAAGCATTTAAGATAGATTCTCAAAGATATTCTCTCCCTTTTTGCAAACATTCCAAATATCTCAAACCATTGATTCTGTTGTATCAGGCAATGGACTAAGTCCTGGGGACACATAGAAAAGTAAAAACTGTCCCTGGTCTCAAGGAGCTCACATGCTAATGAATGTGAAAATATATAGAAAACTAAGGACCCAGGAGATATATACAGAGTACGTAGAAGATAGGGGAGGGCAGTAACTGTACTGGGAATGGGAAAGGGCTCCTACAGAAGGTAAAATTTGATTTGAGACTTGTAAAAAGGTCAAAAATCGATGGGAAGGAGATACTCTTGATTTTCTTTAACTATATGAAGGAGAGAAAAGCTATGGGGTTTAATGGAGAGAGAGACAACATTTGATTCAGAAAGACTATCTGTCACACAGACTGACTGTGTGAGTCTTAGCAAGTCACTTAAGCTTTCAACATATAACTTACTGATGAGTTGCTAATATGTGGTAGTGGATAGAATTTCCACACTGGGATGAAATCTCCCATTTGGACAGAGTATAAAAAGGAAATTCTTGGAACTATTTAGTAATATTTGGTAGATATTTCATTGCTCTATCTTTAGGGGAAACATCTGCACTGGCTTATTTGAACAATGCCTTGAATTAATTCTACTTCTTCAGGATGACCCTGTTCCTTATCAGTAAGATGGAATGTACTAGTTTAAGCAGAGCAAGCTCCTGCTGTGTGCATATAAGTTGAAGACATTTCAGAGAAGTTCCATAGATTGTAAGCTCTGTGGCAAAGCCAGCATGATTCCCCCAATCTACAGGGGAACCCCTTGGAAAAGAGAACTGTCTTGGCAGTCAGAAGATGTCTTTAACTCCTGACGATTACATTTCAGTCTGTGAGAAAGGGCAAATCATTTCACTCCTGTGCCTTATTAGAAAAATAAGGGGACTAAAATAGATGATCTATATGGTTCTTATTAGCGCCAAAGTCCTGTCGAGTCATGGAAAAAGTTTATTATGTTCCGAGTTTAGTGTTTAGCTGCTTCAGCCATGTCTAGTTGTTTGTGACCCCATCTGGAGTTTTCTTGGCAGAGATGTTGGTGTGGTTTGCCACTTCCTTCTCCAGCTCATTTTGCAGATGGGGAAATTGAGGCAAATAAAGTTAAAAGACTTGTTCAGGTTCATACAGTTAGTAAGTGTCTGAGGCCAGATTTGAACTGAGGAAGATGAGTCTTCCTGACTCCGGGTCCTGTAAGTACCCCACTATAAAAAAGGAAAGAAGATCCTTTTTTCTATTCAATAACTTTAGAAGTTTCTGAATCATTGATGAATGTGGTATTTGACACTTAAGTGAGTGGGCCTAAGGTGAGGAGTTGGTTGATAGTGACTTTCTCCAGTGATACACTGCACTATGCACTGTGACTCATAGCCAGGAAGAGGGGTGGGGAGTGGAGGCAGAACAAGGAAAAAAAAAACGTGCCAAGCATGCTTATCCAAAACCCTTGTTGTAGCAGCTTTCATTTGGGATGTTGATTGGTTTTACTAGTTCATAACTCATTCCTAATGTTGTTTTGCTTTCTCTGTAGATTTTTCCAACAAAAACATAGCTTGCATTGATGTTCCCATAGCTTTGTGCTGCTGGTATTTGGAAGTTGTACATAGACAATAAGTTGGACTCTCCCTTCCTCCTGGCGGGAAATGAGAAGTCATTTAGCCACCAGGGGAATGCCCTTGGACATCTGGGCATGAAACATTTCCCTTTCTATAAGTGAATGCAGGATAACTAATCTGGATGTGACTCAAGGCATGTGGCTAGAAAAAGGGACATGACTTAGAAGCCTGGTAAGGAATTGGGGAACACTCCTTTCCAAGATGTTTTTTAGGGATCACTTTCTACTTTTTCATCAACCTAGCAAAGGCTTTTGGGTGATTTCATGAAAGTATGAATCACAGACCCTTTTCTTGGACTGAAAATATAAGGAGACTATGATTTTAAAACTTATACCTGGAAGTAATATTAGCTGTTATGGAGAAAGGAGGAGTGAATTTTATACCGAAAGCATTAGTATGGTGCTTTACTTTTTACAAAGTCCATTGCAGATATGATATCATCTGACCATCACAACAATCCTGAGAGAGAGATGCTCTTATTGTCCCCATTTTACAGTTAAGCAAATTGAGACAGGCAGATGTTCTCACTTGCCCAAATTCACCTAGGTAAATGGCTGAGCTGGATTTAAACTCATGTCTTCCCGATTCCAGGTCCAGTGCTTTGTGCACTATGGTGCCACCTAGTTACCAAAAGAGAATATGATTAGCAACTACTTAGACTAAAGAGGAGATAAAAAAAAAAAATCAAACCTAGCAGATGTTTGTTTTTAAATGAATATGTACAAGTCCTTCTAATGAAAAGTTTTACCTAAATATCTTTGCATAGTACATCTTAGAAAAAGGACTAATAAAGATATTGTTTGTGGATTCCTTTTGCTTTGACTAAAATTATTTGGTTGCTCATCTACAAAATGAGAGGATCAGAGTGGATGACTTCTGAAGTCCCTTTTACTTCGATATATATGGACTTTTTTATTCTTCTAATTCATATTATTTTGATTATTCTCCTAATTTCACATCATTTCTATTCCACAGTTCAAAAGAGTCAAAAATCAATTATCGCTGAAAAAGAGAAACAATAAAGATACTATTTTAAAGTGGTACGGATAGAATCCTTTTTTAAAAACTGATATAGCATATGATAATAAATATAATAATAATGAGGAATAGCAAAATTATATCATTCTTCATTCTCATTATATAGGCTGTGGAAACACCACATCTCAAAAATAAAAAACAATAATGGATGAGTTAGTATTGCTCTGTAGTAATTATTTTATTGTATTTGTAAGTTAATGTGATTTTGAAAGGAGATATGTATTTCACTTCTCTTCTGAAAGGAATAGAAAGACAATTTGTTCCCTGAGAATCCCTTTGGGTTTCTTAAGTGAATGATGAAAGGTGCTTATGATTCATCACAATGAAGTTTTACACACTCCTAAAAACACCTGATTCTTTTTTCCTCAAGCAAACCTTGCAAATAATGTCAAAATATACATAAATGCATATTAATTATCCACAGATGTTAAACACAATGTCTTCCTGGCTATACTCCCATTTTGGAGTTTTGTGAGACACTTATTCTCTGGGTTTTCCTTTTTCTTCTCTTACTATTTCTTGTTCTGCTTCATTGAATTATCAGTGATATCCTGTGTTCTGATGTGGCTATAACCCTTAGGCTCTGACTAGGGCACTAAAGATAATGGGGAAGAAAAGGTAGCATTTTATAGCACCTCCTATGTGCCAGGCACTTTAAAAACACTTTACCAATATTATCTTATTTTTCTTCATAACAACCCTGGAAGATAGTTATTACTATTGTTATCCTCATTTTGTACTTGAGGAATATAGAGGTTAAATGACTTGCCCAAGGTCACACAGCTAGTAAGTGTCTAGGATTTATTTGAATTCAGCTCTTCCTGACCTCATGTACAGTGCTCTATCTACTACAAGATTCAGGGTCTTCTTGCTTTCTCTCTTTTCTGTCTTTGACTCATTCACCTCCCATGGATTCAATGATGATCTCTGCCAAGATGACACCTAGATCTAAATATCCAAACCTAGTTTCTCTATGGAAAGTTTTCACATGAATAGGCACCTCAAACTCAACATATCCAAAGCAACTTATTGTTTTTCTCCATTTCTGTTGAGGACATCAGTATTCTTCTTTCCCCAATTGAACAAACTTCTTGTCATCCTCAACTCATTCTTCATCATTCCACATAGCCAATGAATTGACCAATCTTGTTGATTCTACCTCCACAAAGTATTTTGAATATGTACCCTTTCCTGTACTTGCACAGCTTCCATTCTGATTTAGGCTTTTAAATTGTACTACTGATGCACACTAGCTGCATGACCTTGGGTGAGTCATTTATCCTCCCTGGGCTACAATTTCCTTATCTGTTAGATAAGGAGTTTAGACTAGATGACCTCTGAGGTCCTTTCTTGTTCTAAATCTATGATCCTTTGTCCACTTACTGCTGTGACTATTTCACCAGCCCTCCTAATTGTTCTCCCCTTCCAGTAATATTCCAATAGCACAAGATTGACCATGAAACTTTTTTGCTCCAAAACCTTCAATGTCTCCCATTTACCTCTAGGATAAAGTCCAAAATCCTCTGTTTGACATTTAAAGTCTCTTACAGTTTTATGCTAACTATCTTCCCATGTTTTTCACACATTACTCTCTCTCATGCATTCTATGGTCTAGCCAAACTTTACTTCTTGCTATTCCTCTTATACAGTATCCTACCTTGTCTCCAACCTTGAAATGTACTCTCTCCTTGTGAAATCCTTTGTCTCTTTCAAAACCTAATTCAAACACTATCTTTTATCAGTTTGCTGATCTCCCCAACTTCTGTGAATATCTATATCCTACCCCCAAAATATGAGGTATGTTTATATGAATTGATGCTATTTCTTAAAATAACATATAAGCTCCTTGAAGGCAGGGACTATTGAATGTTTGCCTTGGTATATCCAGCACCTAGCATGGTGTCTGGTTCAAAATAGACATTTAATAAATGCATGCTCAGTGATTGATATCCTATCTTTCTGATTGGAAGATGCCCCACAACAAAGGTGTTATGATTATGATTTAAAGAGCCTCAAGGGGGCAGCTGGGTAGCTCAGGGGGTTGAGAACCAGGCCTAGAGATGGGAGGTCTTAGGTTCAAATCTAATCTCAGACACTTCCCAGCTGTGTGACCCTGGGCAAGTCACTTAACCCCCATTGCCTACCCTTACCACTCTTCTGCCTTGGAACCAATACACAGCATTGACTCCAAGATGGATGGTAAGGGTTTAATAAGAAAAAAATAAAGAGCCTCAAATTTGTTTCCATGATAGGTATGTGTTGAGGCTATAATTTGGTATGAGACAGTTGTCATTGCTTGTGTTCTATTCTTTTGTATGACTCCTCTCCCTGACACTTGTTCTGCCTAATACCTTTTAAAAAGGATTTTCTTTTTTAACCACAAATAACAGGAAGTCTTTCTGCCCTAGTTTTTCTCTTGACCGTAAATATGCCAGATATCATTTTAAATTTGGCCTAATAGGATTTCTTTAGTTTGTCCTGTTTGTGGTTGTCCCACTTCAAACCAACAGAAAACATTAGCTCATCTGCTGACATAAATTCAGCTGTTTATTTTTCCCAGAAAGGTTACTCATCAGGCAGAAAGAATTACATTAGAATTTAAGCTAATAACATTCTGCATAGAACGTAGGGATTATTTCACTCTTAGTACTTGTATCCTATGCATCTACCAGGCTGCCTCTTACATTGTGAATACTTAACAAATACTTTTGATTGATTGATTTTGGTTGCATAAAATGGCTAGGATTGAAGATTCTACTGTTATTAACTCTGTGATGCATCTTGCTGTTTAATGTTAAGTGAGAGCAGAAGATAGTTAAACATTCTTCTGTTCTTTATTCTTCACTGGAGGCTAGAACTTGGCATCATACCCAGTTGTCTCAAACCTCATATATGAGCCTTCTTGAGTCATTGGATCCTAAAGTCATAGAATAAGAATTGGAGAGGGTTAGAGGATCATTGATTTAGAACTGGAAAGGGTTTTAAAGGTTTTCTAGCCCAGAGGTATCAACACCTGGCTGTAGTCTCTTCCTCACTCTCCAAAGGGGACCAAAACCAGATTAAAATGTAACTGGTAAATACTAGGTAAAATAAATAAAAATACAACAACACACTGATAGCATTATGTTTTAAAGCCCTCAGTACATGCGTTGCAGGGATCCTTATTGTGGATTAGTGGTTCCCCTTTCTATTTAAGGTTGATACCACTCATCTGGTCCAACATTTCAGACACATCGAGGTAAGTAAGTAAGTAAATAATATATAGTAAGTATTGGAGCCAGGATGAACCAAGGGCCCCAGTCTCTAAATCCAGTACACTTGTGTGTGTGTGTGTGTGTGTGTGCGTGTGTGTGTGTGTGTGTGTGTGTTATATTACACTGCTACTGTATTAAATTCTTTAATGCATAAATTACTACAGCGTTCAGCCTTTTTAAGTGGTGTCTGACTCTTTATGACTACATTTGGGGTTTTCTTGGCAAAGAGACTGGAGTGATTTGCCATTTCTTTCTCCAGTTCATTTTATGGATGAGGAAACTGAGGCAAACAGGGTTAAATGACTTGCCTAGAATCACAGAACTAGTGAATGGCTCCCCTTCTATTTGTTTTATCACCTAGATACCTTGAGAATTAAATACTTTTCTGTAAATACTTTTACTTATCTCTTATACGAGTGTTAAGAATTTGATCTGTTTTTTAAAGAATGGATCAATATGAAATTTCATGATGTTTCACTGGGACATTTGATGGAAACTCATACTGCTATAATCGATTGCCTTTTGTTTAATAAATGACTGTAGACACTGCATAGTAGAAATTATGAGAAAATTCTCTGAGGAAAATATACCAGTTGTATACATTATAAAGTCTCTATATGACACATCTCAAATTTTTAGATTAATATTTTTGATCACAGTGAGTTGAAAATGATTTAGATAATAAAAATGACTACATATTTCTCTAGAAATGGTATAATGGGTGTAGCCATAATCATAATGAATAGTTATTGCTTTCTAAAAAATCATAACTATGAAAGAAAGTTGGACTATCCATTGAAAACCATAAAAGGACTATGTTCATTCAGATTATACAGATATAAATGAACTACTAAATGAAATTATAATTGCATTATTAATTTACCTTGCCAGCTATATATACTATTTTACCAAAGTGTGTTAGGATAAGTCAAGAGATCTTTAAAAAGTGGAACTACTACCTACTATAATGAAAATATAAGACTGTGTTTAATTAATTAACAGTTCTGCTTATCATATGCAAAGTAGTTTTTAACTATTTAAATCATTTTCAACTCCTAATCTGAATTATAGATGTCAAAAGTTTGTAGTGTGACCTAGTATCTTCCAACAAAGTATCCTATCAAGTTAGAAGAAGAAATAGAAAATAGAAGTCCATGCAATGAAAAAAAAAATAACCCATATACTTTATGAAGATTCCTTAGGAAACCACTCAAAATATATTTGCTCTTGTTTTAGATATTACTTCTAATAAGCTTGGTGATATATGATTTTCCAGACCACTTAATTTAGAGGCAAATAGCCTTAGTCATATCACTAGGACCAATATCATCATTATGTTTATAACAATGACTCTTAAACAAATTAAATTTTGTACCATGTACTTTGTATAAATGGAACAGGAAAATGGGCAATACATTTTGGAAGTATTATCACAATTTTTTTACTCTTGTAAAGAGGTAAATTTCAGTTATCTGGAAATTTTTATTTCTTTAAAGACCTTATTTCTCAATGCCAGATAAATAATATCACTGAAGAAGTATCTTATAATTTAATAATTGTTTATATTTGTCCAAATATAGTTAGTAAATATTTAAAATTAGGAAAGTACATCCTTGTCACTGATATTCTTAGTTCATTACCTCTTCAATTTCATGGTTATTAATTACTTTAAATTTGGTCTAAGTTCAAGCAAATGTCCCATTTCAGAATAATGCCATGACTAGTGTCCTAGTCCAAAGAAGAGCTCCCCAAAACACTGTGTTCAGTGCTCCCTTATGACCAGGTACAAATTTACAATGAAAAATAAGTGCCTATGTAGAGTCATAGAGCCATACTCTCATTCCAGTATTCTATCCATTATTCCATGCTGGCTTTTTATAGATTATTATAGAATTCTACATATTTTATCTGCTGAATTCATATTTATGAATAAACAATGACTGATTTATCATTTTTGGCAAAACAACTTTTAATGTATTTGTTTCATTATTGAAATCTTCAATTTCTAAAAAAAATGCTCTGAAAACCATACCTTTTAGCTTATTAAATGTGTGAACCACATCAATTTCTACTTAGACTCATACTTTGCATCAATGTAAGAGGCAACTCTATCATGGAATGAGGAGTAGAACAGAAAAAAGTTCTTAGCAATGAGGCAGGAGGTGGTATAATGGATAGAATGCTGGACTTGAAATTTGGAAGATATGAGCTTGAATCTTGCCTCAGATAGCTACAAGATATGTGATACTCTATGCCATAGTTCCCTCATCTTTAAAACAAAGTCATTGGATTCATTTGTCTCTAAAATCTCTTCCAGCTTTAAACTTGGAATCCTTTGATCTAGAAAGTGGGTAACTTTTCAATTCCCAATGAGTCAGCCTTTCACTATGTGGCTTCAGCTTTTCTATAAAATATCACATTCTGAATTTCCAGAACAAAAAACTCAGTTATATACCAGTATTAAAAAATATCAGCGAAAGTTAAACATCACTGATATGGGGGATTATTTCTGTTATTATACCCCTTCAATAGCTAGTGAAGTACCGATGATCAGTAGAATATGAGAATTGAATTGTGTAAGTGTTTAGAGGTCCCCTTTCTCATCTTGTTTCCTTGAAAGGGGGTTATAATCTGATGATAAGAATGTGACTCTGACCTATCACCTAAAATACTACACAGAAAGCTGATGTAAACATTATGTAAAATCACTTTCTCTAAAGTAGTGATTCCCAAAGTGGGCACCACTGCCCCCTGGTGGGTGCTGCAATGATCCAGGAGGAGCAGTGATGGCCACAGATGCATTTGGAGGTGGTGAATAACTGTAAGGGGGCAGTGATAGTGTGTGACAGGGGCGCTAAGTAATATTTTTTCTGGAAAGGGGACGGTAGGCCAAAAATTTGGGAACAACTGCTCTAAAGCTCTGACCAAATTTAACTTTGCTGATTTTCATTCAGGTTGCAAAGAAGTATACATTTGCCCCAAACTTTGTAATAGGATAAATATTTCAATTCAATGCCACAAGCACTTATTGTCTACTATGTAGCAGGCATTGAACTAGGAGTTAATGATACAAAGATAAAGTAAAATAGTCCCCACTATCAAGGAACTTCTATTTTATTGCAAATAGAATAAACTTGCTGAACACAAAAATTTAAAATTTAATCAGCACAGGCTTCCTGTAGAAAATAACACTTGGACTTTGAAGGAAATTAAGAATTTTGTGTGTCAGAGACAAGAAAAGACTGTATTCAGGAATATGGAAATACATGGAGGTGAGAGATGTAATGTTGTATACGTTGTTGTTCAATCATTTGCAGCCATCTCCTACTTTTCATGATCCTAGCTAAAGTGGTTTGCCATTTCCTTCTCTAGCCTATTTTGCAGATAAAGAAATGGAGGCAAACAGGATTAAGTGACTTTTGCAGGGTCACACAGCTAATAAGGACCTGAGGTCAAGTTTGAACTCACAAGGATGTCTTCCTGACTCCAGGCCCTATTCTCTGTGAATGTTGTGTATGTAGAGTGACAAGCAGGCCAGTGCAACTAGAACAAAGTTAATGGGAGGAAAATGCAATAAATACATGTTGATACTCTGGAGCCAGGTTGTGAATGGCTTTAAAAGTTTGAGAAGCTCATATTTTATCTTAGAGGTAGAAGAGGCCACTAGAACTTCTTGAGCAGAGGGAATAAGGTGGTCACACTATTACTTTCAAAACATCCGTTTATCAGATATAAAGTGGAATGAAGAGGGATTTGAGGCAGAGAGATCAGAGAGGAGGCTGTTCCAATAATCCAGGCAAAATGAGAGAAAGGTTTCATCTAGGATACCTGTAGTGTAAGTGGAGAGAAGGGAACAAGTGTGAAATGTATTGTAGAGATAAAAAT
This sequence comes from Gracilinanus agilis, assembly GCF_016433145.1. Lineage (NCBI taxonomy): Eukaryota > Metazoa > Chordata > Mammalia > Didelphimorphia > Didelphidae > Gracilinanus > Gracilinanus agilis. The sequence continues at coordinate 372,882,012 of NC_058130.1, forward strand.
CATTAAGACTTGACGATTATGATATGTAAGATGTTGAAGGGGGAAGGGTCAAGGATGACTCCCAGTTTGTGAACCTGGGGGACTAGGAGAATGGCACTGATCTCAGTATATTTCTGTTAAGGCAAGTTAGGAAGTAAAGAGGGGATTTGATTGTAAACATAAGGTCTGTTTTGGATGTGTGAAGCTTGTCATACCTTTAGAAGACCATTTCAAGATATCAAATAGGTAATGGGTAGGGTGGGACTGAACTTCAATAGAGAGGATTGAGCTGAAGATATAATTGCATATAGGCAAATACATGCATAATCACACATGTGTTGCTATATTATCAGCATGTGTGTGTATATATAGTTATACATATGCTCACATGTATAGTGTGTATACAAGAGAATACATGGGGATTATCTACTAGGTTGAACCCATAAGAACTGATGAGCTTACCAAGAGGACATAGAAAGAGAAGAGGAACCAGTTCATAAAACAACTACCATATACATTTGTCCTATTTAAAAAATCATGAAGACATGCCATGTATGAAAATCCAAATATGTAAAAACAGAAAAGCGAGAGGATAACAATTCACCTTACAAAAAAACTCCTTTGCTTTCTAAAAAAGATTCTCTAAAGAGAACCTATAAATAACAAGTGCCCTGAGACAACTTTCAGGAATATAGCTGTTGAAGTACAGTACATTTGGGCATATACCTAATGTTTGTGCATTCACGACTTACTTAGAATACATTTGAGTTTTAGAATTATGGAACTCTAGGTGGATGAGATGCCAAGACAGGCCTTCTTATCATTCTATTTTTACAAATTCTATCAAACTCTTAGTTAACATGGCAAATAATTACTTTCAAACTTCTAGTCAGTATCAAAATCTCAGTATAGTTAGCATGTTTAGGCATCATTTTGCATCCAAGTACTTTAGGATCTGACTGAAGGAAGATGGAGGTTGGGTGGCAACATTTACTGGCCTCCTCTCTTCTCGGGTTACATTTGACTTAGGAAACATAGGAGAACTATAATCAGTAATCATTATATCTTGTATCACCTGATTGGGAAAGAGGTGTCCATGACGCCATTGGTCTTTGACTTTCTAAAGACCTCTCATTTGGAGGTGGTGACAGTGTCCCTCAGAGACACTAGAGGGAGAAAGCACAAACCAGGATAAGGCTTCCATAAGAAAGGGGAGGGGAAGGTAAGGAGAGTTCATTATGATGTAACAGTTAGGGAAGAAAGTATTTCCAGATTGGTGCCGTCATTGCCTTTTGATTTTCACATTTTGAAACAAAAAGCCTTGTTGAAGTGCCTTAGCTATACTCTGAGTTACCAGACCCTCAGATGGTACAAATCTGTATGTGTCTTTCACTATCAGAGTTGACAAGAATGACAAAAATCAACACAAATATTGATTGATTTGCCTTGGCTCTCCAATTGCTTCCAATGTCGAGATTCCATGGCTATGGTTCTGTAATTTCAAGACCTAATTTTTAATTCCAATATCTAAAGCAAGTCTGATTTCATTAGTTTCCCATTTCATTAGTTTTCCATCAATTGATGTAGATCACAACCCCTGCGCATTTTCTGGGGCTACAAAATACATGGTACCTTGTCGATCCTATGATATCTTCTCTAAATGTAGCTAGGCCAATGCCCAAAGCTTTTCCAGCCTAATAAAACTGGCCATAGGTTGGGTTTCTTTTTCTGTATAGTTTTCAGGAACCTAGCATTAACTGCACAGTGCAGTGAGGCATTTCAATAGGTGTCCAGTGGAGAAACAATCCAACACTGAGAGTTTGAAATGTAAATGAAATTTATTTATTTGTATTCCCATTTAATGGGCAACTGGTGTTACAGTGGATAGAATGCTAGAGTTGGGGGTAAAGAATACCCAAGTTCAAAATCCTACCTCATACACTTATTAGCTATGTGATCCTGAGAAAGAATCTTAACCTATGTGTCTCAATTTCACTATTATAAAAATGAGGATAATAATAACACTAGCAATCTGGGGTTGTTGTAAGGATCGAATAGATTAACCTGTCAAATACTTTGTAAATCTTTAAAATGTGCCGTGTGAATGCTACTTGTTATTGTTGGTGGATTTTTATTTTTGTTATTATTTCTATGCCTGTGATGTGATTGATTCCTCAAGTGTTAAGACTAGTCAACCAAGTCCAAGTTTTCTGTTTTCCCAACAGAATAAATGTGGGGCAATGAGAAGTGCTTCTAGTTCCTTGAGAAAGTAAATCTCTCTGTGCCCATCAGCCTCATGTACACTTTTGTAGCATAGGATTACTTATGTCCTCCTACAATCTATGTAACCGGCTACTCAGTGGCTACAAGTGGCAGCTGAAAAAAAGGGAGGAAACTTCTCTATCAAATGTCACAAAAGCAATTGATTATTACTCTTCTAGGCTGGAAGGACCAAATTCATGTTGTTTATAGGTGGTGTCATATTTCATTTAAGAACCACAGTCCAGTTGTATCAATTTTTTTAAAGGAGTGCTTTATTTTATAATCACCTTCAGGCTACTCTGAACTAAGGTTGTGGGATTCTTTATATGATCCATTTTGCATTCTCTCAGAAGGTTCCTACCCCCAAATGCTCAGTTACAATTTTGAGAAAAGATCCCAAAGCTCATTTAAGGGATTATTTGAAAATGTTCTGCCTCTAGAACTGGAAATTTAAACTGCAAAGTGAAGAGATAGACTTTAGCTATCTTTCTTAATGGTTATAAAACTAAATATTGGGCTCCCCAAAGTACATTAGCCTAAAAAATAAGTAGCTGGAGATGATAAAGGACACATTTCCAAAGACAGTTGTATTCAAATCTCCAATTAATTTCACAGATTTCAAATAATAATAATCTACTATAAAACTACTTTCTATTTTCCCCCTTCTGATTATATCAGTCCTATGCTTGTTAAATATAGATAACAAACTATACCATGAAGTCTCCATCACCCAAAGTTTCTTTTCTCAGAGGAAAATGACTCTCCCTGCTTCACCCATACAATATGGTCTTTTTGGTACTGAAAAGACAAAACTAATATAGATGTAGAGGATAGTCTTTCTATATCCCAGAATGTCAACACCCTTGCCAAAAATGAATTTATCAGCTAAATATAGCCAGGAGATTTAGTTTATCTAAAATTTCCTACAAGGAAGAAATAGTTTACCACTGTTTTTGCAGATTGAGGTAAGTCTGACATATTATTGACATATGTTACAGATTTAATTTAATGGTGTAGTTCAGATTTGTGTTCTGATAAAATTGACTGAAATCTCAGCTAAGATGAGTAGAGTTGTTTTAATATTTATGGAGTTGAAAATGCAGAGTTAGCAAAGGAAGCATTTTAATTAAAACAATGTTTCCCCATCAGTGCTCTTAGGAGAATAGAGAGGAATGCTACTAGAACTTGCTGGTCATTTGTGTTTTTACTTGATTTTTTTCTACATCTCCAAGGACTTTATAATCTAAGTTGTCAGCAGCAGCAAACACTCTCTCTCTCTCTCTCTCTCTCTCTCTCTCTCTCTCTCTCTCTCTCTCTCTCTCTCTCTCTCTCATATCTTTCTCTGTCTCTCTGTCTCCATCCTCTCTCTCTCCCTGCCTCTGTCTCTTGTCTGTCCCTCTCTCCCTCCTTCCTTCTCTTTCTCTCTCCCTTCCTCTCTCTCTCCCTCCCTCTCTGTCTGTCTCTGTCTGTCTCTGTCTCACTGTCTCTGTCTCTCTCTTTCTCTGTGTGTGTCTCTCTCTGTCTCTCTTTGTCTCTCCCTCTCTGTCTCTCTGACTCTGTGTCTGTCTCTCTCCCTTTCTCTTCCATCTTAGATAATTTTTAAAAATGCAGTTTCAGTCTCTTTAGTATTTCTTCTTTTTTGATGGAGCAATGGAAACTCCTGAGTAATGCCCTTTCTCATTTCTTTTTTTTTCTGAAATTTTAGGCATCCTAGAGATAACTTCAGTGGAAATAGGAGTTGTTGCAGTCAAAGCCATTAACAGCAACTATTATCTAGCCATGAACAAGAAAGGAAAACTCTATGGTTCAGTAAGTATGCTTTTTGTTTTCAAAACGAACTTTAGTAAATTATTACCTATTTATTTCAGGATTTAATTCCCCAAACCCCTTAGACAATGAATATGTCTGTCATTATTAGACTGCTTGAAAATAGAGGGGAGATGAGCAACAATTTACCCAAACTTCAAGTGCTGGCCAACCAGCTCTTCTGATGGAACAACCATCCTTTTGTTTATCTGTTTGCAAGCCAAAGGTCATCACTAAAAGCCCTGGCATGCTAACTGGTGAGAACTGTCACAGAAGCTTCTGAGCAGGTTGGCATTAGAGCTACACTCAAGATGGAAGAGAAGTTTTACAAACCAAGCCATTTTAATAGATTTAAAACACAGACTGCATGCAGAGTATCATGGCTAACAATGAAATCTAGCCTTGGATTTCTTGTGTCCTCTAAATGTCCCATAAATCCTTCTTCACTTTTAGCTAGAGGGTAAGGGGAAGATTAGTACATTCATTATTTGATATCATTTTGATTCTAAGCAAATATGTCATTTGTTGTCTTGGACCCTCAGAAACATTAAGGAGGGAGTTAGGTGGCTCAGTGGATTGAGAGCCAGACCTAGAGATGAGAGATCCTGGGTTCAAATGTGACCTTATACACATATTTCCGTGACTCTGGGCAAGTCACTTAACCCCCAGTGCCTAGCCATTAAGACAGAAGGTAAGGTTTTTTGTTGTTGTTTTTTGTTTTTTTAGGAAAAAAAAAGAAACAATTATTAGTTCCTGTCTGTGAATGATCATAGGCTGAATTTTTACTTTTATGTATAGATTTTCTACCTTGTAGTAATGACCCTAAATTAGCCTTATTTAAATTGCAGAATGAGGATTTATCAGAGGGTGAGTATGAACAAGAATGGTAAACTTCCTACTTACAAAGTATCCTCTAGTAATGTCTTTGGAATATGCAAGTGGATATATATATACACATACACACACACACTTAAATATGGTGGTGGAAGGAGGGACTCTGGGAAATGAATCCTGAACACTTCATAAATATTACTCTTCATTTGTTTTTGAGATGTATCTGTCTCTTTATGACTTCATTTGGGTTTACATGGCACAGTCATAGAGTATTTTCCTTCTTCAGTTCATTTTACAGTTGAAGAAACTAAGAAAAACAGGGTTAAGTGACTTACTTGCCCAGACTCCCATAGCTAGTAAGTATGTGAGACCAGATTCGAACTCTGAAAGATGAGTCTTCCTGACTTCAGCCTCAGCTCTCTATTCACTGTACCACTTAGCTGTAATTTTTGTGGTTCATTTGTTTTAATCATGTCCATGTATTAGTTGCCCCATTTAGGGTATTTTCCCCCAAAATATAGTGGAGTGGTTTGTCGTTTCCATTAAATATATATTACAGGTTTAGATTGAGTTTGAGTTTAGAACTTGCAGAACATAAGAATTGCTGTTTTGAAAGAAAGCTTCATTCAATCTGTTCAGACTGAGGATGAATACCTATAATTGGTTTGATATAGGATAATTGTGTCATCTATTGGATTAATTATTCTCAAGAAATAGGAGTAAATAATGTGAAGTCAGATATTCTTCAGATCTCTGTATATTTAGATGGAAGAAAGATTTTACTGCTGAGAATAATCCTTTCTTCCCTTCCCAGCTCTCCACACCATCCCACAATAAATTGAGATCAACTAATCAGTTAATATTGAGTTGTGATTTCAAGTTAAACTGTTATATAAGCTTAGACCAATGATGGCGAACCTTTTAGAGACCGAGTGCCCAAATTGCAACCCTTATGTTGCATCTAAACCCAACCTCCATCCCTTATTCCAGATAGGGAAAGGAGAAAGTGCTCCCATTAGGCTGCTGGTCAGATCATGTGAGAAATATCCTTAGGTGCAGGTAGAGAGGGAGAAAGGATCAGTCCCCTCCAGCATGCTTTGCCACATGTGCCATAGGTTGGCCAACACAGGTCTAGACTATTAAGTACAAAAGCACAACTCTTTATTAGATAATTTAAAAGGGAAATTGAAATAACTTTGTTTAAATAAAAATTCAGGAGTAAAATAGTATAGAAGAGTACACCTCATTATCACCTTATCTAACATTAAACCTCTATTTATATTCTTTAGCCTCTTTTCTTACTCTTATCTCTGTTTATTTTTTCCTGTCACTTATTCACATTCATCTTTGCCAGTTAGTCTACTTGGTGCTATCTCTATTTAGATTACCTAGCCCCATCATTATCTATTGCCAGTGTTTTGCCCTAATGCTGTCCACTCCCAGCAAATTATCCTCATCTGAATAGTCATGAGGCAACAGAAGGAGTGCTGGATTTGAAATCACAGGTCCTGAGTTAAAATCTTACCTCTTACACTTACTACCTTTATGATTCAGAGAAAGCTAATTATAAGCTCTGTACTTCAGTTTTCTCATGCCTAAAATGAAGAACTTAGACTAGATGACTCCAAAGCTCTTTCAACTCAGTATCTATGATCCTATGAACTCTAATTTGGCTGGTTTATATCCCCTTCCCTCCAAACAGATGAAAATACAACCATCCCCCAACTCAAAATATTTCAAATTGCCATGAATTGAATCAAAAGAGTCATCCTTTTGTGGAAAGGGTTTATGTTCTCTTTGGTGTTAAGTGGACTTTAAAAAATAAATTAAAAGAATAAATAGACACAACACCAACAGAACAAATGGGAAAACTAAAAAAAACAAACATATGAAGCTCTCTATTTTGTATAATTTTATCATTAAACTTGGCTCTAGATATATTATTTATATAATTCTTGCTACTGTGAAGCCAGGCCTGTGGATGGCTTAAATTTTAGAATACTGAGCTGCAAAAGGAGAAAGCCAATTGGGTATCTTCATTGTTTTGCATGAATATATGGTAAGTCCCTGAGAGTAATGTGCCCCTGGCTATTTATGGAGGGGCAATTGATCTTGCTCAGAAAATGAAAAGTCAAAGCTTCTGCAATAATTAGTCATGAGATGGTATCCATGAGTGGTCACTGTATTTGGAAAATAGAGGGAGAGATCCAGCCTCAAAACAAAACAAACAACCTCTACCCTACTCCCCCATCACCACCATCTCTCTCACACACACATACACACACATACACTCCTATCAAACAACAACCAAGTATATGGATAGGCTTGAGTGAAAGAGTAAGGGATATTTAGTCTTAAGGAGAAATGAAGACTTAAGGACCATAGCAGCTGCCTTCAAATATTTTAAGGGTAGAAGAAGAGCTAAATTTATTTTGCTCAATCCAGAAGGCAGAGTTGGGAATAGCAGAAATTTGAGAAAGGCAAATTTTTGCTTAATATAAGGAAAAACTTGGGTTCCTTCAGATGATAGTGGATTCTTCCAATTACCTTCAAGCCAAAGCTGGGTGACCATTAGTGATATATAATGTTAAGCAGAATCCTATTTAGGTAGCTATTATGGGAGAAGAATTGTCACAGCATTGTGGCATGTCTGATAGTTCCATAGAGAACACAATAAACAATACATTTTAAACCTGCCATATATGAAAATTAGTTAATGCAGGTTGGAGGTAGAAGAGGAAGATATCGAAGAATAAGCAGAATTCCTAGTTTCCCACCTAGCCTAGGTAGCTTGAAGCTTTCTATATTCCCTGTGGGGTTCTTAAGTGAGGTCCTCTGATCCATGGATAAATTTCAGGGGGTCCATGAATTTATTTTTAAAAATATGCATTTTATTTTTGAAAATATTTTAAAAGCGTATTTTATTTTAAACTTTTAAAAATATTACTCTGTGAATGTCTATGACTTCGCTAGATTATCAAGAGTATACAAAACAAGTTAAGAATGTTCTGGGTTAAAAGGTCAGCCTTTTAGTGCCTGGACTCTTAATACATTTAAATAAGCTCCCTGTGTGTAAGCAACAAGATGGTGCAGTAGTATAGTGAATAGAGTGCCAGATTTTCAGTCAGAAAGACCTGAGTTCAAATGCACTTACAAGGTCACATAAGCTTTATCATCATGTTTTCTAATTTGTGTAATGAAGATAATAACTAGGAAATACTTCACTGAGTCATTATGAGAATTAAATGAGATAACATATAAAACATTATTATTATTTCATCACCATTAATCTAATTCCATTTTTGTCCATTCATAAAATCTAAATCTAAAAAGTTCACTGCTTATGTGGTTAAATGTTAGAGACTTATGTACCCAAGACAGAGGCTACACTCCTTGTATAGTAAAAGTGGGTTTTTTGAGGATGGGGTAGAATTAAACATATTTTTAGGCACCAGGAAAGGAACCAATAGAAAGAGATGAAACTAAGAGAGGTAAGAGGGATATCTATCGAGGCAATATGCCAGAGAAGAAATGCAGAAATGGGAGGAGTAAATTTACTTGAGTTGGCTTTGACGAGGAAAAGGGTAACCTCTTCATCAGAGACTGAGATGAAGATCACAGTGACAGATGATGTTAGAAGCATGTGAGATGAGGAGAAAGGGAGAAGAGGGAGATCATGTTAAATATTCCTCTTCAGGGGGAGAGTGAAGGTGGAGCATGAGGTGAAATAATCATCTGTGAGGGTAGGGGGAGTTGGGTACCTTAGAGAAATTGGGCATTAAAGGGTTAAAATAGACTTTCAATGGTCAGTGGTGTATAAAATTGATTAGGAAGAATAGAAAGATTTATATTCAAATGATGAAATTCAATACATAAAATATCATAACACTCTTTAGGTCCCCTCCTTTAAGTTCTCATCAGGATTCTTTCTCTGCTTACTTTCTATACACCTATATTTCCAAAATTTACTGTGACCTTGCAAATGAAATTTAAACATTTCTCCAAACCACCTTTTTTCACAATCAGCTCGCTTTCTGTCTGGAACACACAGCTTACACTGTGAGAGAAGGATGAAAAGGGCATTCTTTTTTTTTTTGAACCACTACAAAAAAAGCTAATGGCAATTCTTCTGGTCAATCTAGACACTGAAAGCACTTGGCATTCCAATCACACTAACTAAAATGGGAAGCCCCAATTCGTGATTATATGAACATGTGAAAATGGGTCTTAAACTTTCAAGCGTGGAAGTTGCTTTTTTATAAGGTTTACTCTAAATTTTTGGTTACTATTTCTTGTGAGGACAACTGGCATTGAAATAGCAACAATAAAAAGCCTCCAAGGCAGATCTCTCTTGACAGATCATATTGATTTCATGATGAATGAGAAATTCAAATGCTAAATAAAGATTACATTTTGGTTTTTCTTCTGCAGAGAGAATTCAACAATGATTGCAAACTGAAGGAAAGGATAGAAGAAAATGGATACAACACATATGCATCCTTTAACTGGCAGCACAATGGGAGACAGATGTATGTGGCATTGAATGGGAAAGGAGCTCCAAGGAGAGGCCAGAAAACACGAAGGAAAAACACCTCTGCTCATTTTCTTCCCATGGTAGTACATTCATAGATGAAGCATTGCTTGATACAAGTGGAATCAAAAGCTCTCTTGTTGAGAATATCTGGTAATCCTCGAGAAGAATAGTCTTGAAAAGCAAAGACATTGCAGACCTCTGCTTGTTTGAGAGAGAGGAAGTCTTTGAAGGTTTTGTACTCATTGCTGGCAAAAGAAGTCATTTTAATTAGTTCTGTGTCATATCTTATAATCAAGATACAGACTGGATCAAGGGGGATGGGTGCTCTTCCCAGAGTGAACAACATGGCTGTTTTTTGTTTTGTTTTGTTTTGTTTTTTATCTCTGTGATAGAACTCTGAGGACGTGAGACAATCAGATGAATGATCTTCGGGGAAAGTTATTTATGGAATACTAACTCATATCAAAGACTTTCAATGCTCATTCAAGCCTGATGATCCAATGAGCAGTTAGACACGCAAGCATTTACTGGAAGCACTTGGGTCATAATGCACAACCAAAGGAGTTTTTGGTGTGGCAACGTGGAAGAATGGATAGGATTAAGAAATATAAACACATTAGTTCAAAACTGTTCTAACAAAACGAATAGTATGGTATGCTTGTGCATTCTGCCTTCATCCTTTCTATTTCTAAGTTATTTATTTAATAGGATGTTAAATATCTTTTGGGGTTTGAAATATTTTCCTCAGCAACTGCCTTCTGGTTTGTCTTTTCCTTCAGCATATCACACGCATGTTCATGAAGTAATAGTTTTAATTTTTGGCAAACACTTCAAGAATGGGAAATGAATGTGACTGTCAGATTTTGTCTCCAACCTGCTTTGGCTGGCGTTGCACTTACATAAGAAGTCCCAATACATGGTGAATCTGGGAAGGGCTATATAGTATGTGGTCAGTGTGAGGTATCTGCCGGCCTCTGAATACATTGTTCCCATTATATCATATCCATGATGAAATGAGCACAAATGGCCAAATTCTGTCATTGGTAAGGCATTCCTGACTCCTCTTGCATCTGCTTGGGAGTCCCCCTGCATACATTCAGAGAAGATCTAATTTTTTAAAAACATAAAATTGCCTAGCCCACATACTTACTAGTGACTCATTGACACATGTCACATCCACAAACAATGAAGAGCTTGTCTGGTTGTATAAGAACCATTTGTGATTCTATCAGCATCGATCTCCCCTAAAGGAGCTTTTGAGGCATTTGTTATAAGTACTTCTCTTCCCATGAATTAGACCGAGTAAGTCTATCCTAGTATATGTGTAATCATATACTGAAATCTGTTCAAGCTGTATGATCTAGTCTTTTTGTTTTTAATCTTCTTTTCTGTAAATTTAAAGAGCTCTGGAAAGCTCCTCAATATAACCATATGGAAATTCATTTTGTTAGAGCAGGTAATAGAGAACAGTACATCAGAGTGTACCAGTCTTCACATTGTATTCCACTAAATAAATACATAAACCTTCTTTGCAGTGTCTGTAGTAAGATAAAAAGGTAGTATAATATTTTTTGTTTTAAATACTTTAAGTGATAACTGAGATTATATTGATGCTGCAGTTTTATCTCCATATTCCTTGTTGTGAAAAAGTCTGTTTATTTTTATTGTTTGGAAACTGTATTTTGGTACAAAGGAGAGACTCAGTAAATGTGGCTTTTTACTAAAGTTTAACCTCTAGAAAGGCTAGTGTTTTATGATCTTCTTATAACTTATTTGAGTCAATGCTTAACCAGCACTTCCAATGTTAATCTGTTACTTAAATATTAGCTGTATAAAGAAACTGTCCCATAAAGTACTGAGTGATCAGATTTGTCTCCTTCTCTAAGTAAAGTTGGATATTTAAAAAGAAGACATGTATTGGAGACACGCTGCATTTCGGCTCGTCGATAAAGTTGCATTTCATGGTAATTGGGTTTCAACTTGCTTGTTGACAAATGGGATTTTTAAAGATGCTTATTGTTGAATACCTATAGTTGGAATCCTGATATTAAAAGTTAACTTGGTTACAAAATTGAAAGCATAGATATAATGCACCTCCATCAGAGTCAGATATTTTTGGTTTCATTTTCAAATAATAATTGGGGATGGCAAGTCAACATGGACCACCCACAACAACAATGCACCATTTGGTTAGACAAATACAGTATTGGATGACCACTCCAACAGCATCTAGGGCACAAATTGGGTTCTCATTTCATGTAATCGTTTAGATTACCGAAGAGCCTACACATAAACATTCACAATTATAGGATTCAAAACACTAAAATAGCTTCTAGCAAAATGTATCAGTGCTTGCTGAGGCCAAGAATAGAAAATATCCAAATATCCTTCCTCCTTCTCCCCCATCCCCTCCCCATCCCGAGAACAGAGATAAAGACAGGAACTATTTCCTGAGGAGTAAGAAAAAAATAATCTCTTGATTTTAAAATGGTGACTATGTCAGACAGTATCCTGGTCCCCATTATGGCTGGATTGCTACTGAAGATTAGGAGCGTCCAGTCCCGAGCCCTTCAGGTTAACAACTTCCTGGAAGTTTGGGGAGCTCTGTCATGTGAAAAATGTGGGCCTGAGATGTGACAGTGCTTCAACCACAAGCATGTGTCCTTGTGAATGTTGGTACTGAGGGGATGCCTCATAAAGATAAAGGAACTGCTCCTTCTTCCTACCTCCCCCCAAAGCTGAACCATGTACAGTATGTTACCTTTAAATAAAAACAATAAAATGCTGGGAATAGAAAATACCAATATCATTCTTGTTTGTTTTATTAGCCTAAAATTATACAGAGTAATAAAAAAAAAAGTCGGAGGGACATGTGCACTGCAGGATGTGGTTAAGGGCTGCATTGCCTCAAACAACAACAACAACAACAACAAATCCCTTGAACGTTTGTAAGGTTTCTTTAATGTTTTGCATGTGTGAGTCAGCTATCCTTCCTCTAATAACAACCAAATGCTTTAGATTCTTCCTGTTAAGTATCCAGGTCCACCTAGTTTATATAACGGATAAAGAGGAATGAACTGAAAACAAGCTAGCTTTATGAAAGCGGGAAAGGCTTTAGCAAGTGAGTTTAGAAGGCTTTGACTAAAAGGGGCCCCCATCAATGGGCTGGGAACAGCTTGGAGGCATTCTGTGAGAGAACCTCCTTGATTCTGTCACAGAGGAAAAGAAAATGTTCACTCTGCGTCATGGACGACACCCTGCGACAAGGACAGGGATTCATGTGGTAAGGAAGGTTATTTCCCCTCTAGTTAAAGAAGATTGTAACAATACCTCACTAATCTGGACTCCATTAAATCAAAGTTTGTGAAAATTCAGAAAAGGGGATGAAATTGATGTTTTACTTTGAACTGTGTAGAAAGGGAATGAAGAAAGGACTAAAAAGTCCTCATCCACTCTGAGGATTTCAGAGGTGCCAGGATGCAAACCACTAAAGAGCAAGCAAATTCTCTTTGGTTTTTATATTGCATTTACCTATCAAAATTTGGTACAACCAAGAATCACACATTAAAAGTAGTTTTTCCAAATAATGAGTAATCCCTCTGGAGGGATTTTTTGTTAATAGCATGGCAATTTCCTCCAGAGAATGTCCATTACCAACTCAATTTACAACCCTAAAGAGTCACCTGGGGCCCTTGAGTAGTTAAGTGACTTACCCCTGGTCACAGAGCAAGACAAAAGCAGGATATGAACCCAGGTCTTCCAGATGGCACCACTGGCCTACCATCACATTGAGCCATTGTCTATTTATCTAGTTGTAGGTGCTGTGTTTTCTCTGTACCTAGAATTGTAGTAAGGTCTAAGTAATAAAACTGTGTCACTTTATGTATATATACACGTATGTATTTTGTATGTATACCCAATCACACACATAGAGGGTGGGAGGGAGATAGAGAGAGAGAGAGAGAGAGAGAGAGAGAGAGAGAGAGAGAGAGAGATTTTATAAATACGCTCTGGACTAGTGATGGTTTCTTTCCTGTAGTTAGAAAAGAGAAGGTAAAAGCAGGGTACTTTAAAAATAGGTGAGCACCGTATAGCCAGCATTTGACTGCTTATAATTAAGAACGCTGCATTTCTATTACACTATAAGGATTACAATGTTTCTTAGAATATCTTAGATGATTTTCATCCTGTGAAATAGGGACTACAGGAATTAATATCCCCGTTTCACAAAAGAGAAAAGAATCTCCTAAAGCTTGAGTGACTTGCCCAAGGTTGTACAACTAGTAAGTATCAGAGATGAGACTCCAACCCAGCACTCATTTGACTCCAAATCTTGAATTCTTTCTACTATAATAAGCAGGTAAGATGAAGTGAGTATTTTGGTTATCTAATCATTGGATTTCCTGCTAAGCATAAAAGCTTTGTATCATATGAACATGTCATCATGGACCTTTTGAGTTCCTAAATGTACTGCTAGGGGAATAACACTCAAGAATTTCCAAACCATGTATGACACAAATTGTTTCAGCATTTCTGAGGAGGGGCAAGTCCTGGAAATGACTGATATCCAAATGCTGCCAAAAAGGAGAAGCCTGCCAGAAAGTGACCTTACTTAATCATTAGTACTATATCATGGATGTATGCATGAGGTAAGAGAAGAAAACATACACTTTTTCTTTAAAACTGTATCTGTAAACAACAGTTTATAAATGAAAAGGCTCAGTATTGACACCTTTTGGAGATGTTGCCCTTGGGTTATAATGGGGATGTTCTGTGACAAATAGGATAGTTAAAGCACGTTTCATCACTCACTGGTCAATAACGAGAGAGACACATCTTGGTATTTTCATCATCTGAGGGTAACACTTCCCCACATGATGGCAAATATCATGTGCCTAGCATGCAGGCATATGAAGTGAATTATAATAGCCAAGATGTGACCAAAAAACATAAAGAACTTACATTCACATTAAAGTCCAGGCTCACACATCCTCTGGAGATGAGCACTGCAAATGAAGAAGCAAAACATTCCATGTTCCTCATTAAGACCATAAATTGAACATATGCATTTGTACAACATAACCAGTGACCCCAGCTGTAGAGCAGCCAGCTACATTATGGCCTTAAACCTCTTGCAGTGTGGTTTTAATTACCTTTTACACATCTTAAATGCCTAAATCATCTTAGACTTTTCTAAATTATTTAGTTATCATTCTGTGGTCAATTTAAGCTGCTGACAATGCAAATGCTGAGTGAAGTCTTGCAAAGGGGCCTAAATTAGAACCAGTTTTTTTTTTTTTTGTGAGGTCCTGGAAGTTGGGGAAATGCTACCATTTCTGGTTGCAAGACCCCAGTCCTCATACAACTTCTTCTTTTTTTTTTTTTAAACCCTTGTACTTCGGTGTATTGTCTCATAGGTGGAAGAGTGGTAAGGGTGGGCAATGGGGGTTAAGTGACTTGCCCAGGGTCACATAGCTGGGAAGTGGCTGAGGCCGGGTTTGAACCTAGGACCTCCTGTCTCTAGGCCTGACTCTCACTCCACTGAGCTACCCAGCTGCCCCTACTCATACAACTTCTTTTGAGAAATGTTTTACTAAATATTTTTTTGCACTGAAAGCTCCAGGCCACTCAATGGGTAAGTCCTCTTTCCATGGAATAATTAGAACTTTGGTTCAATTAGTGTCTGTATAGGTGGATCTGAAAGTTCTAGAGACTGAGTCTAGACCAAAGAGAGCAACATGGGAACACTGAGGTGGTTTTAAATATCCAAACTGAGTACCACTTTGCTTCAGTCTGTTTCTCTAGTTGGACATTTTTCAGTGCACAAGCACAGTGTACTCTTAACTAAAAAGCTAAATGCCTGCAGAACAACCTATTGGAAGGCAGAGTTTATATAAAATATTTTTAAATGTTTGTTGATTTATTAGCTCATCATTCATTTAGTCATGCCTAGCTCCTATTCCCTTCATTGTGGGAAAGCTTGAGATAAAACCCCAGGCCAGGAAAGGATGCCTCCTTGAGAATGACAGGCTCTAATTATTATTTTTTTAAAATAAATTTATTAAGTTTAATGCAAGTCGAATTATTGAGTCGAATGGCCAGGAGGCAGGTGCAGGTAAATATTGCTTCCTCCTAGAGCTGGAGTTTAGGATTCTTATACCTTTTTGACAACAGAGACTATGTGACCAGAGATGGGATGATGGCTTGATATGCTATGCCTTGACGACAAAGGAGGGTAAACTGTGAAGTTCAGAGGATGATTAAATACAAATGGATGCTCATCAGAACCAAACTGGGAGGTGCATATCTGTGCTTATAAAAAAGCTAAAGGGAAAAACTCAAAGGAGTGACTTTCTCAGAAACTCCTTATCATAGGGTTTATGTTGTTCAAAGTCACCTTCCTTCAGTCCACACTGCAGGAATGCAAGAAAAGGAATTTCTTGCACAACCTTTGACCTGGGATACCTCTGGGGTTTCAGGGTGTCCTGGGGAAACCCTAAATCTTATATCAATAACCACTCTAACTCAATATGATACAAAGCTTCCTAGCAAGTAGTAACAGATAATTACAATATAAAGGTAAGTTTTGTCCATAAAAATAATATCATGAATTTAAATCAGATGCTCTTAATCTTTTTGTGTTTAGGAACCCTTTGGCAGTCTGATGAGGCCTAAGGACCACTTTATCAGAAAAATATTTTTCAATGCATAAAATACATAAAATTGTAAAGGAAACCAATTATATTGAAAAAGTCAGCAAAATATAAAAACAAAAACAAGGTCTCAAACTCCAAGTTAAGAATGTTGGATTAAATCAGACATACATTTAAATATACAATGAACGGCAACAAAAAGGACCATATAAATTTTGAAATATTATATACCCTTTTTTTTGAAAAACATGCATAATACATACAATAAATTTAACACTCCACCCTCCCCACTGCTATCACAGAAGGGAGTTTAAGGGAAAGACTTTTTTCACTTGTAGGCCCAACCACAATCTGTGGTTCATTGACACAGCACATAGAACCCAAGTTTTACTCCATACTACAATGAGGTATTAGAGCAGGAATTTTGCAGGTATAAACCTGGATTGGCTATATTGAAATTGTCCTTTACTGGATGAGGTAAACTTGTTTCAGCGTGAGCACTGTTTGTGTAATCTGGAAATTATTGCTGATTTATCTAGGATTGTTATTGACAATTCCAGGAAGCCCCCTAGCTTCTGGAGAGCATATGAAATTTGAGATCCCTATAACTGCTGGGAACCAGATGAAATTAAGAAGAAATTCCACTTTCTGAGAAACTCCTACATTCTAGTAGAAACTATGAGGTAAAAAAAATGAATTGTTCATATCTTGTCCAGATAAATACACACCTGGGAAGTGTGGGAAGATGGGTATTTATCTTGATTTCAAAGAGAATTATTGGCATTTCAAATCCTAATCATTTGAAGTATAAAGTTAAATGCCCTATAGCCTTTTTATTCTCAAGATGGAATTTTAGTGTATACATACATCATACATAATATGAATATTTCAATCATTTAAAAAAGTCAAATTGGTTGTTCCAAGATGGGAATTCATTCTTTTATTCCCTAAAATGTATAGTGAATTTTGAAGAATATATTGCCGCTCAATAAATATTTGTTGAATGTTGTACCGATTGTCCTTGTACTCTTAAGTGACTGACCCAAAAAGGCCAATTTTATCCATATACCCACTGGGGAAGAGCTGAACAAACAGGTCTGAGAGATTAAACTCCCTTTCTCCAGGACCTTTCTACCTCCCCACCTGGATCTTCTTCCATGTTTATGCAAACATAAACATGTCTATTCACTTGATGATGCTGCCCCTCTACCCCAAGTTCTAGTTTACCGTTTCTAAGTATGGCAACACCCTCCCAATTCCTTGTCCTTCAAGCAATGAATATAATCTTTTTCCTTCATTTTATTCACAGTTTGGTGGCAAACACATTTAATGAATTACAGCTGCTAGCACCAGTTGAAAGACTTTTAATTGTATCATTGTTCTTCATTCTCTTACATCTAATGTGACTCATTCTTTTTGAAAGTTTCTTCACAGAAAACTTTGAAAGCAGAACTGTAGACCATTTCCTACTACACAGAAAATTATGAGGGAAATTGGGATGCATTCTTCAAATAATAGTCAATTGTTCATTTTTACAAATGTTTGGGCATTAGATGATGAAAGAGATGACCTACCAAGTTATGTACCAGTTAGTCCTGTTATTTTCCATTTTTCCATTCCTCAGAGAGCCTGGAATTATAGATTTATTTATACTTGGTTTAAATGCATTTTGAATGCTCCACCGTTTTTGATTTGTGTTGATTGTTTCTCCTCACTTATTCACTTGAAGAATGGGGGAAAATGGAAATACTACAACTTCTCAGTGTACTTCAGAATGTGATTACAAAGACCCTTGGCATACTTAATGTGGAGGGCATGAGGAAAGATGGATTATAAAGATTTCTTATTGCTTGGTAATTGTAGGTTTTATTTTTCCACTTCATCAAAATTCCCCACCCCCTTAGCTGGTTTAAAAAAATGTTACATAGCACTTAGTCACAGATTACTCTTTAGTAGCTTTGGGCTTTTCTGGCATTTCAGGAATACTGACCATTGCACAAATGCTAGAAGGGCCTGTGACCTGAAGGACATTTTTATCTGTTAAAGAAAGGTAGACAATTCTTCTGCATTGATAGACTCTTCTTTTTCTAACTGGGAAAGAAATCAATTTGAAATGGAGGAAAACACCCACAGCATAAAAACTCTGAAAATCTTGGGCAAGGAAAAAAAATACAGGATAATAACATGCCCTTTGAAAGACAATCTGGAGTTAATCACATTTAAGTTTAGATGAGAGGAGCAACTAAAGGATGGCATGAATCAATGCCACTCAATTCAAAAACTGGAAAAGCTCAACCCAAAGACCTCCAAGATTATAGGAACAACATTTATCCCTAGCACCTAGTATAGTGCCTTAATGGTAGACGACTATCATAAAGGATGTGCTTTAAGATGTTTTATGATAATTTTATTGACATTTTTGTTATTACATAAAATTTACTTCTGATGGTACCTTTTTCCTTCCCCTATCAATCATCCCCTAAACTGGAAAATTTTTTCAAAAGAAATAAAATCAAGAGATTTAATTTAACCAATCAACATAATAACTAAATCTTTCAGAATATTCAATATTATTATTTATCCATAACCTTCTTCCTCTGTAAAGCATTATATTTTGTATACTAATTTGTCCATTTTTTGGTTTTACTTTGACAAAAACCCTGGGATATAGGTACCACAAGCATTATTAACCCCATTTTATAAATTAGGGAACTGAGTTAGAGAGAAATTAAGTAACTTTCTCAAAATCACATAGTTGGTAAGTATCAGGGGTGGGATATGCAACCCACATCTCAAGTGACTCCAATTCTAATATTCTTTCCACTATATAAGGCTGTCTTCAATTAGAAGGAGGCACTGCATAAATATTTGCTGCATTTAATGAAAAATATAAATTTAGAAATGAAAATTTTAATGATGCAATCAGTCTCTGTTCTCAAGCGGCTCACAACTACATATTTTTAAAAAAGATATTACCCATACAAAGTGACCTTGATATACAAAGGGATATACCTTGGAAATACTTTTCACTTAGGAAGACTGAAATCTACAGCATGAGCATAGTTTGCTTGAGACTTTTAGTCTATTCATTTATATATATATATATGTATATATATATAGTTTATACTCAAAAAAAGGGAAAATACAGTTGGATAAGCAGCAGGAAATAGTATTCTAGACTCAGTTTGTCATGGTTATCTGATAGGAAGTAGTGGATTGGGGATTTGTGGAGTACAAAAAAGCTCACACTGATTCCAGGATTTTTAAATACTTTAGAACAGTGATGGGCAAACTTTTTAAAGAGGGGGCCAAAGGAAAGGAAATGCTCATCTGTCAGTCTGTTCCTAAGGCAAATCTTTCGAAGTTTCATTGTATTGTATCCTACTCACTGTATTCATCAGATTAGGAATAATGTTGTCCAGCCAATAGAACATTTCAGGGGGCCACATCTGGCCCATGGGCCATAGTTTGCCCATCACTGCTTTAGAGTATTGTTATGTTCACTCTGTCCCTTATTACTTGGTTTGAGTTCCAAGATTTATGTTTGTTTAACCCTACAAGGAAAACCACTGGCCTTTAATCCCTTTATAACCACACAATTGCTGAATCCTAGCATTGAAAGGAGGACAAAGAATGTCTAATCCAACCCATACCTGCATAAGAATCTACTATATAGCCTCCTCTGGTCACTAATTTCACTTGAACATTTTCCTTAGTGAAAGAGAATCAATTACATTTTGAGGCAATATATGTCTGGACAGATTTAAAAGTCAAAATCCCTGATATTGATCCTAAAACTGCCTTTCTGCATCCACTGCATCCCATGAGCATTCCTGGCATTACAAAGAATACTTCTAATCTATTGCACATGACAGCTCTTCAGATACTTGAATATTGTTATCATGATCCTCCTAAGTCTTCTCTTCTCCAGACTAAACATCCCCAATTCCTCCAACAGACCCCTCTTATGGCATGGCTTCAAGACTTCTCACCATTTTCATCATCTGTTTCTGCATACTATCCAGATTACCAAATCCTTCCTAAAATGTGGCAAGTGGAAATAAACATAGCATTCCAGATATCATCTGACCAGAGAAGAGCATGTGCTAGACACTAGGCCTCTCTTGCAACGGCTTACATTGTATTAACTTATTTGATTCCTATATAATGCTGTTAAAGCATACTGAACTTTTCAAACACTTAAAATCCTAGTTCCTTTTTTTTAGATGAACTGTTAACTAGCTACATATTTCCCATCTTAAAACTGCGAAGTCTGACTTTTAAGTCAAGTGTAAGACTATATTTCCCCCATTAATAACATTTTCTTAGGCTTGACTCTTTTTTCTACCTGTTGAAAACTCTTTGAATTCAAGCTCTGTCCCATAACCAATATGTGGCCATCCTAAACTGATTGCTCTCTTGTATTACATGACAGTCACTATCTGAAAGAGGAATTCGATTATATTCTGCTTAGTTCCAGAGGATAAGTAAATGATCAGTAAATGACAATGGAAGAGAGGAAGATTTTTTAAAAACATAATATAAAGCAAAATTTCCTAATAATTAGATTTGTCAAAAAAAATGGATCCCTTTATAAGGTCACAAATTCCTGTTACTAGGGAAATTTAGGTAGACTCTAGCCAAGTACTTGTCAGGAATATGAAAGGTTTTAAAAATCCACTTTTGGACTAGATAGCCTCTGAAATTCCTTATAATTTCTAATATAATTCTGTGGTTCTATGCTATTACTACCATAAACCATGTATTCCTATATAATTTCAGTGTCACTATTTTATTATTCACATTTTTCTTTCATATTCTTCTTGAAAATAAATCATTAAAATATGAGCAAAAATATTCATATTTTACAGTGTATGCCATGAACCAATTTGGGATAATCTTTGTGTTTTTGTTCTTTTTTATTGTACATGTTAATGTTTTGTCCTTTTAAGTTTAAGTTCCCATAGTTTTATTTTCCATTGGTTTCTAGAGTTAGATTATGCCCATTTTTTTTGTTTGTTTGTTTATTTCTGTAGTGATAAAGTATTGTTAAATTGAAAGCTTGCCTTGACTTTTTCTAGTGATACTCAGACCCTTGTCTCAGACTCAACTTATATTCTTTTAAAGGTCCTCTGTAGGGTGCCCAACTCCATAATGTCAAGTTGAGTTCCCAGAATATATATATTTACAATGATAAGATGATAATTATCTCTTTGGGATTTGATATTCTGCTCTCATGCTACTTGTACTGTCAATGGGAAAACCAAATACTTTCCTCTTCATATTCCATAAAACTCCATAAGTTTTATATTGTTACTTATATCATTTTGACTTAAAAAAATTGGTCAAAGTATTGCCACAGAGTTTATTATTCCTTATCAAACATTTGTCCAGAAGATAAAAGTTCTTCAAGACATGATGATTCATTGATTTTTTATTAATTTTACTAAGTGTTTGACATTTTTGTGCCACTTTTATTTCCTAATAATTCTCACCACAAACTCTTCTTTATAATAGAAAAGCAAAACAAACAAAACTGATGTGGTAGCCAGGAGTGATACAGTACATAACATTCCACACCAGCAATTTACCACCTCTCTATTGAGAGAAAGATGGTTTCTTCTAACATCGGTTATCTGATAACAATAGTGGTCAGTGCATTTTATTTGAGTTCTGTTGACATATTTTATTTTTATTTTAATTGTCTTTTTATGATATTAATGTCATTGTGTACATTGTTTTTTTTTATTCTGATTTCTTCATTTAATATCTAAAACATTTCTTCCTATATCTCTTGGTCTTTTCTCATTCCCCATTTTGAATGTAAGTTACTTGAGGGAAGGGGTGCATCTGCCTTTTCTTGAATCCTTAACTTTAATATTGTGCCTAGAAAATGGATGTTTAATAAATGCTTAATGATTGACTGACCTAGGGTATAATGATATCAATTATATTCATATGTGGTAATTTGTTTAGCCATTCCCCATCAATTGACGTCTTCTTTGCCTCCAGTTTTTCATTACTACAAATAGTACTACTATGTACATTGGTATATACAGAATCTTCCTTTCTTTCTGCCATTCAAGTCTTTGGATTACATATTCATTAGTAAAAGTACAAGTTTAAAAAGCATATGCAGTTTAGGAAATTTCTCACCTCATTCCAAATTTCCACAGTTCTTATACCAATTCATAATTCCACCAACAATGTTTTGATATGCCCAACTTTCCATATCTTCTCCAATATCTTTTTTATCATCTTTGCTAATCTTAGAGATCTGAAATGGTTTTGATCCACCTTTCTTTAGTCAACTCTTTAATCAAGAGTTTTCCATTGATTCTTCCTATCACTTGCTTATATTCAGAGTTTTTTTTAAAAAGTTTCCTCAAAGAATATTTACTTTAGTCAATATTGGTCTTAGTGATTGAAAAACTTCCTCTTCCAATATGTTCTTATAATTGTTATCAATAACTTACTAGAAATACATTGCTATTATATTTTATGATAAAAATATATTGTTATTCAGCTATCATCTTGTCTATAATGGAAGTTTTTATTCCTTCTCTATCCACATTTAGAAAATAATCTGTAAGTACAAAAAAACTAACTCATCAACACTGTATTTTTTAATGTCTTGCTAAAAGAATGTTTACTGGGTAAAAAAGATTGGTGGTTTGAGTGTCTTTTCTTGCCAATTTATTCTTTCGGTTATTCGGAATATATGGAATGGAATCTGATTATCTGCACCCCAAAGTCACTCTAATGAGCAGAGAGGAGACTTAAATAAAATGCTGGCAAAGAAAATGTGTTCTTTATTAGGAAGGAGAGAAGGTGAGGACTCTCCTCTGATTAGTGGACCCAAAACAATGTCAAAAGATATACAAAGTCAGAAATTATAGAAAATTAACACAATGCTTTTCTTTAGTCACCCACCACCAGTGTGTTACAAAATGTTTCTGTATGTTATATTTTTCTTAACTTGTCCTACCCTCCTTAAGCTTCCCAGCATTCTGAAACTCATGGGAGAATTCCTAAAGTTTGTAATTTCTAAGTTGTGTCAGAGTTTAGACATGGCCAATGCCTTTCATACTGAAGCATTTGGGACAGGAAGTCAAGATTGTAGCTGTAAGTTTTAGGACTTTTCACATGGGAATCATCCAATACTCTTCAGTTCCTAACCTCTTTTAATCTTTCAAATACTGGCAGTTAGAGCTATTGAGAAAAAAGGGAAAACAGTATGGGAGAAATTAGGTTTAGATCAATATCTCACACCCTACACCAAGATAAACTCAGAATAGGTGAATGACTTAAATATAAAGATGGAAACTCTAAGTAAATTAGGTGAACATAGAATAACATACTTGTCAGATCTATGGGAAAGGAAAGATTTTAAGACCAAGCAAGAGACAGAGAATATTACAAAATATAAAATGAATAATTTTATTACATTAAATTAAATAGGGTTTATACAAACAAAACCAATACAACCAAAATTAGAAGGAAAGCAACAAATTGGGAAAAAATCTTTGTAACAAAAATGTCTGACAAAGGTCTAATTTCTTAGATTTATAAGGAGCTAAATCAATTGTACAAAAAAGCAAGCCATTCCCCAATTGATTAATGGTCAAGGGATATGAGTAGGTAATTTTCAGATAAAGAAATCAAAACTATCAATAAACACATGAAAAAGTGTTCTAGCTCTCTTATAATTAGAAAAATTCAAATCAAAACAACTCAGAAGTGCCACCTCACACCAAGCAGATTGGCTAATAAATATGACAGCAAAGGAATGTAATAAATGTTGGAGGCAATATGGCAAAATTGGGACATTAAAGAATTGCTGGTGGAGTTGTGAATTGATCCAACCATTCTGGTTGGCAATTTGGAACTTTGCCCAAAGAGTGCTAAAAGAATGCCTACCTTCCTGGTTAAGATGGCAGCAGAGTGAAAAGCAGCGCTTAACCTCTCCTAACCTAAACATACAGGACACCTCAAGGGGACATAAAAACAAATCCAGAAGACTGGAGGGACCCCACAACAGGGCTTAGTGTGGAAGGTACGTGGAATCAGGGCATTTCCATGCTATAAAGGGGTGAAACAGTTCTCACTAAATCTCAGGCTGAGCAACCCTCCCTCCCCCCCCCACACACACACACACCACACCACCTACAATGCCAAAGCAAACTCAAGAGAAATAGAGCAAGTTTGGGGCACCCATTGAGTCATTGGCAGCTCCAGGGCCTGTTCCTGAGAGCAGCAAGACTTAGGACCCCAAAAGGCTAAAGAACGCGCACGGACTTTGAACTCAGACACAGAATGCAGGTGCAAGCGCAGGTGCACACAGACGCGCATGAGCGAAGACTCTGAAACCCTGAGTGGGAAACCAGTGCAGACAGGTATACGACTGTGGAAGCAGCGCCCTGAGACTTGTAAAGGAGCCTCCAGCAAAGAATCAAGCAAGGGGGTCCACAGGGCGCTGGAACTTAAGAAAAACCAGACCTGAGTCAGCATGAGGATAAATCTGAGAACAGGCTGGGCTAACAATGGCAACCCAAAATCAGGAAGGCCAAAAGAGAAAGATTAACAACAAGAAGAAGAAATCTTTAACACTCGACAACTTTTACACAGAGAAAATCCAGACAACCCAGCAAACAGAAGAGGAAAACAAACAAGCATCTGGACCCTCCCAAAATAATGAAAACTGGTCACAAGCTCTTGAAGAGTTCAAATATGAGATGACAAAAAAGTTGGAAAAGATTTGGCTAGAGAAATGGGAAATAGCTCAAAAGGAAATCAAGCAAGAAAATAACAGTTTAAAAGGCAGAATTTTGCAAGTGGAAAATGAGGCTAAGAAATCAAATGAACTGATAAGCAAATTGAACACCAGAAACGATCAGATTGAAAAGGAAAACCAAAAGATCATAGGCGAAAACCAAAAGATTATAGCCAAAAACCAGTCCCTAAAGGCTAGAATTGAGCAATTAGAAGCTAATGATCTCTCAAGACAACAAGAACAAATAAAACAAAGTCAAAGGATGGATAAAATAGAAGGAAACATGAAATATCTCAATGAGAAAGTGACAGACCAAGAAAACCAATCTAGAAGAGACAATTTAAGAATCATTGGTCTTCCAGAAAAACCAGAAATTAATAGAAACTTGCACTCCATACTAAAAGAAATTATTCAGCAAAATTGTCCTGAAGTTCTACAACAAGAGGGCAATATAGACATTGAAAGGATCCATAGATCACCCTCTACACTAGACTCAGAAAGGGCAATGCCAAGGAATATAATAGCCAAATTCAAGAGCTTTCAAATAAAAGAAAAGATCTTACAAGAAGCCAGAAAGAGACAATTCAAATATCAAGGAGCACCAATCAGGATCACACAGGATCTGGCAGCCTCCACACTAAAAGACCTCAAGGCTTGGAATATGATATTCAGAAAGGCAAGAGAGCTGGGCCTTCAGCCACAGATCAACTACCCATAGAAAATGACTATATACTTCCAGGGGAAAGTATGGGCATTCAACAAAATTGAAGATTTCCAAGCATTTGCACAGAAAAGACCAGGACTAAGTGGAAAGTTTGATATCCAACCACAAAAATCAAGAGAAACATGAAAAGGTAAATAAGAAACAGAGGGGAAAGAAAGAAAACTCATAATTTTTTAATTTGCCTTTTTAAGGACCTCAGTAAGATCTAATTATCTGTATTCCTATGTGGAGAAATACTATGTATAATTCTCTGTAGTGAACTCTATTCACTATTATAGTATTCATTATTATAGTAATCAGAAGAATAATTCATAGGGAGAGAGTGGAATACTAAATGGTCTAAGATGATATGGGGGATGGAAAGAGGGGGGTGAATAGCAGGAGACACTAAGAGAAACTTGAGAGAATGAGAAAAATAGGATATTCTATTACACACAAAGAGGGCATGGGAAGGGGAGGGGAAAAATACTATTATAAGAAGGAGAGGAAGAGAGCATTAAGAGGTAATATTTAAACCTTACTCTCAGTGTAATCAACCCAGAGAGGGAAGAGTAGCTATATTATCCATTGGGATATACAACTCTATCTAATCCTACTGAGAAATTCAGAAGGGATAAACCAAGGTGAGCAGGGGAATGGGGAGGTCAAAAAAGGAAGGGGAGTAGAAGGGGGAGGGAATTTATTAGGCCTTTAAAAATAAAAAGAGGGGAATAATAAGGGAGGGGGTAGAAAGGGAAGTTAATCAAGGGAGGGGATAAGGGATACCGGCTTAAAGCAAATCACTGGTTTAAAGGGAAATAGTTTAAGAAGAAGGTGTAGGAATAGGGGAGGATATGAAAATGTCAGCAAATGCACAACTGATAATTATAACTCTGAATGTGAATGGGATGAACTCACTCATAAAACGGAAGCAAATAGTAGAGTGGATTAGAAACCAAAACGCTACCATATGTTGTCTACAAGAAACACATATGAGGCGGGTGGACATACACAAGTTTAAGGTTAAGGGCTTGAGCAAAAATCTTTGGGGCATCAAATGAGAAAAAGAAGACAGGAGTGGCAATTGTGATTTCTGACAAAGCCAAAGTAAAAATAGATATGATTAAAAAAGACAGGGAAGGTCATTACATCCTGATTAAAGGCACTATAAACAATGAGGAAATAACACTGCTCAATATATATGCACCAAGTGGCATAGCATCCAAATTCATAAAGGAGAAACTGGCAGAGCTCAAGAAGGAAATAGATAGTAAAACCATACTAGTGGGAGATCTAAATATTCCCCTTTCAGATCTAGATAAATCAAACCAAAAAATAAATAAGAAAGAGGTAAGAGAGGTGAATGAAGCCTTAGAAAAATTAGATTTAATGGATATGTGGAGAAAAATAAATAGGGGCAAAAAAGGAATACACCTTCTTTTCAGCTGCACATTGTACATTCACAAAGATTGACCATGTAATAGGGCATAGAAATATTGCAAACAAATGCAAAAGAGCAGAATAATAAATGTTACCTTCTCAGATCATAATGCAATAAAAATAATAATTAGTAAGAGCACCTGGACAGGCAAATCAAAAACTAATTGGAAATTAAATAATATGATTCTCCAAAACCAATTTGTCAAAGAATAAATCATAGAAACAATCAACAATTTCATTGAAGAGAATGACAATGATGAGACATCCTACCAAACTCTGTGGGATGCAGCCAAGGCAGTACTCAGGGGGAAATTTATATCCTTGAGTGCATATACTAACAAATTAAGGAGGGCAGAGATTAATGAATTGGGCATACAAATTAAAAAATTAGAAAGTGAAGAAATAAAAAATCCCCAGATGAAAACTAAATTAGAAATACTAAAAATCAAGGGAGAAATTAGTAAAATTGAAAGTAAAAGAACTATTGAATTAATAAATAAGACTAGAAGCTGGTATTTTGAAAAAAAAAACAGATAAAATAGACAAAGTACTGGTCAATCTAATAAAAAAAAGGAAAGAAGAAAACCAAATTGACAGTATCAAAGATGAAAAGGGAGACCTCACCTCTAATAAAGGGGAAATTAAGGCAATCATTACAAACTACTTTGCCCAATTATATGGTAATAAATATAACAATTTAGGAGATATGGATGAATATTTACAAAAATATAAATTGCCTAGATTAACAGCAGAAGAAATAGAATACCTAAATAATCCCATATCAGAAAAAGAAATTGAACAAGCCATCAAAGAACTCCCTAAGAAAAAATTGCCAGGGACTGATGGATTCACAAGTGAATTCTATCAGACATTCAAAGAGCAACTAATCCCAAAACTATACAAATTATTTGATATGATAAGCAAAGAAGGAGTCCTACGAAATTCCTTTTATGACACAAATATGGTACTGATTCTAAAGCCAGGTAGACCAAAAACAGAGAAAGACACTTATAGACCAATCTCCCTAATGAACATAGATGCAAAAATATTAAATAGAATACTAGCAAAGAGACTCCAGCAAGTAATTAAGAAGATCATCCACCATGATCAGGTGGGATTTATACCAGGAATGCAAGGATGGTTCAACATCAGGAAAACCATCCACATAATTGACCATATCAGCAGTCTAACAAACAAAAACCACATGATTATCTCAATAGATGCTGAAAAAGCCTTTGACAAAATACAGCATCCATTCCTATTGAAAACACTGAAAAGTATAAGAATAGAAGGACCTTTCCTAAAAATAATACACAGTATATACCTAAAAGCATCAACAAGCATCATATGTAATGGGGATAAATTAGAAGCCTTTTCAATAAGATCAGGAGTGAAACAAGGATGCCCATTTTCTTCTCTATTATTTAACATTGTACTAGAAACACTAGCAGTAGCAATTAAAGAAAAAGAAATTGAAGGTATCAAAATAGGCAATGAGGAGACTAAGCTATCACTCTTTGCAGATGATATGATGGTCTACTTTAAAAATCCTGGAGAATCAACTAAGAAGCTGGTAGAAATAATCAACAACTTTAGCAAAGTTGCAGGATACAAAATAAATGCACATAAATCATCAGCATTTCTATACATTTCTAACACATTAGAGCAGCAAGAGGTAGAAAGAGAAACACCATTTAAAATCACCCTAGACAATATAAAATACTTGGGAATCTATCTATCAAAACAAACACAGCAATTATACGAAAAAAACTACAAAACATTTTCCAAACAAGTAAAACTGGATCTCAACAATTGGAAAGCCATTGATTGCTCATGGGTAGGACGAGCTAACATAATAAAAATGACCATTCTACCCAAATTAATTCATCTATTTAGTGCCATACCTATCAAACTACCAAAAAACTTCTTTACTGAATTAGAAAAAACTATAACAAATTTCATTTGGAATAACAAAAGATCAAGAATATCAAGGGAAA
>NC_058130.1:372911016-372972179 GCF_016433145.1 Gracilinanus agilis
ATTGGCTAAAATGAAAGAAGGGGAGAGTAATGAATGTTGGAGGGGATGTGGCAAAATTGGGACATTAATGCATTGCTGGTGGAGTTGTGAACTGATCCAGCCATTCTGGCTGGCAATTTGGAATCATGCTCAAGTGCTATAAAAGAATGCCTGCCCTTTGATCCAGCCATACCATTGCTGGGTTTGTACCCCAAAGAGATCATAGATAAACAGACTCGTATGAAAGTATTTATAGCTGACCTTTTTGTGGTGGCAAAAAACTGTAAAAGGAGGGTATGTCCTTCAATTGGGGAATGGCTGAACAAATTGTGGTATATGCTGGTGATGGAATACTATTGTGCTCAAAGGAATAAGAAATTGGAGGAATTTCAGGTGAACTGGAAAGACCTCCAGGAACTGATGCAGAGTGAAAGGAGCAGAGCCAGAAGAACATTGTACAAAGAGACTGATATATTATGGTAAAATAGAATGTAATGGACTTCTGTACCAGTAGAAAGCAATGACACAGGACAGCTCTGAGGGATTTATGGAAAAGAAGCTACCCACATTCAGAGGAAGGACTGCAGGAGAGGAAACATATAAGAAAAACAACTGCTTGAATGCATGGGTTGAGGTGGACATGATTGGGGTTTTAGACTCGAAACCACCACACCAATACAACTAGCAACAATTTTTAAATAGGTTTTGATCAACGACACATGATAAAATCAGTGGAAATGTGCGTCGGCTATGGTGGGGTGCGGGGGGTGAAGCGGAAAGTAGGAGCGTGAATCATGTAACTATGTTAAAAAACGAATATTAATAAATGTTTTTTAAGAAAAAGAATGCCTACACTTTGATCCAGCCATACCACTGCTGGGTTTATACCCCAAAGAGATAATAAGGAAAAAGATTTGTACAAAAATATTTATAACCACACTCTTTGTGGTGACAAAAAATTGGAAAATGAGGGTATGACCTTTGATTGGGGAATGGCTGAACAAATTGTGGTATCTGATGGTGATGGATTACTATTGGGCTGAAAGGAATAATGAACTAGAGGAATTCCATGTGAATTGGAAAGTCCTCCAGGAATTGATGCAGAGAGAAAGGAACAGATCCAGGAGAACATTGTACACAGAGACTGATACACTGTGGTACAATAAAAGGTAATGGACTTCTCTATTAGCAGCAATGCAATGATCTGGGACAATTCTGAGGGACTTATGAGAAAGAACACTATCCATATCCAGAGAAAGAACTGTGGGAGAAGAAATACAGAAGAAAAACAAGTGCTTGATCACATGGTTCTATGAAGATATTATTGGGCATATAGACTCTAGATAATCACCCTTATGCAAATATTAATATTTTGGAAATAGATCTTGTAAAACCCAGTGGAATTATTCATTGGCTATGGGAAGGAGGTGGGAGGAGAGGAGAGAAAGAACATGAATCATGTAACCATGTAAAAATTTTCTAAATTAATTAATTGAATAAATAAACTTAATATTAAAAAGGGGGGAAAAGGGAGGTTTTGGCCACATTAGAAAAGAATGAATTAAAGCAGCTTGGGGAGGTGGGTTTCTCTATTATTCATAAGAAGAGATTGATATCTCCCCTCTGGAGGGCAACTAACTTTCACTAATTTTCTATAGGAAGTTGCCAGTCTATGATTACTATTATTAACTAACCTATGTTAGGTGATAATGAATGATTTTAACCCACACAGGAATAACTGTCTCAAAGACTAGATGCTTATTAAGGTTGGACAGTTTGTCACTGTTCTGCAAGCAACATTGAAATTTCAGAGAATCTTTATACAATGCTGCTTAAATTGTCTGTGCCTTTCTATGGATATTAATTGCCACTGATATAGATCTCTGAAGCTTCTAGAGCACCTTAAATAGAACATCTCATTTTAACTTCACAGTAATCCTGTGAGATAGATAGTAAATATGTTATGATCTCCATTTAACACATGAAGAATTGAGGCATTGAGAAGTAGTGTAATTTGCTTTTGCTCACAAGTAGCAAGTATTAAAGACAAGATTCAAACCCAGGTCTTCTTGGCCTTAGATCTGGCACTCTATTCATTTCCAGACTGTATCTTACTGAGATGGAGGGAATTCTAGAAATAGCCTGTGTAGTCAACCCTTTGAGATTTGAGAATACTGGAAAGTATGCTCCGAATTTTCGTCCTCCTAGCGTAAGAGGCATTTCTGACATGGGTTGTTATATTTGATCATCCTACTAGCTTTTAGATACTAAAATTTCCACATTTTTAAACACAGCCAAAAAGAGAATTTGTTTTTGACAGGACACATTGTTTATAAGGGTTCTGTTTTTCTTTTCTCTGTTTTATGGACTCTAAATATCACTGCCAAAAAAGAAGAAAAGAAAGAAGAGCCCGTGGAGCATTTTTAATATACATACAGAATACATATTCAGAAGACAGTCCAGGTCATGTGACTAACAAGATGGAGGACTAGATATTTTCTCAGATTTCCACAGGCCCAAGGAAACTACCTTCCAAAATGAAGGAATCAGTAGGAGATAAAGGAGGCAGGACCAAAATTAGTAAAGATTTCAGGAGGATGAAATCTCAGTTCAAGACAATAAGCATAAGCGTATAAAGTAATGGGGAAAATACCAATAACAGTCCTCCAGATCTGCTGAATTCAGACACCTTTGAATAAATACTGCAGGAAAAAGGAAAATAAAATGACACCTAATAAGGTAGAGAAACCTATGAATTCTGATAAGAACATGGAACCATAGAAAGATATTCTTGGATGAATTTAAAGAAAAATAAGAATGATAAAAGAAAAATCTATAGTCTGAATTGAACAGAAAAACTTGATCCCACAGTAGCAAGGCTCACAAAAAATCAAAATTAAACAAAACTGAGTCATGGTGCAATATATATAGAAAATAAGGGTAATATGTAATAAGAAAAGCAAAATTTTCATGATACAATCAAAACACATTGATCTTGGAGACAGGCTATAGAGACAGTTTAAGTATTATAGATCTTCCAAAAGAAAATTTAAAAGACAGAAGTTTTAAAAACTTAAATACCATAATATAAGAAATAATGCATGAAAAATTCTCAGAGCTTCTGAATACACACAAACACAAAGGCCAATTGAAAGAATCCACAGATTTTTCCAGAAAAAATGACCATGTGATACAAATGCCAAGTAAAGTGCTTAAACGTACTCAAATTGAACAATTCCACTGACAAACAAAAAAATAGTACAACTGACCAAGAGAAAGACTTTCAAATACAAAAGAAAGGATATTCAAACCACACAAAGCTATTCTGTACCCAGTAAAAACTGCAGGAGGGAATGGAATAATGTAGTCTAAAAAATAAAGCAATTCAAAATGCAACCTATGGTGATTTACTCTACAATTATGAACCTAGCCATTAATGAAAAGGAGGAAAAAGACATTCAATAAAATAGAAGCATTTAAAGCATTTCTAGAAAGAAAGTCTGACTTGAACAATCCTTCACTCTTCAAACATGCCAGATGATGGTTATATGAGAAAGATAAGCAAACAGCAAATGAGGATCCAAATAAAATAACAAATTGACAGACCATTAAGAGATTTCCTTATAAAAGTATATGAGAAGGTGAGTGAAAACAGAAGTAAAATAAAAGGGATGGTGGAGAAACAAGTCTGAAATATCATGGAATAAGCCTATAACACCTCATCTACCGGCACTTCAATGTTAATTGGGGGATGAAATTATAGAAATAAGAGGTGACATGAAAGAGGAAAAGTGATAAAGAAGATAAATGGAAATATGTGTTGTACCCTAATGAAGTCAAAGACTAATGATGAAAGGAAAATAGCCTGAGTAGTCTTTCTGGAAGAAGAGAGCCTACAGAAGAAAGGGTAACAAAGAAAGAGATTGAAATCTGGAAAAGAAAGGAGGAAATCTTGTTTCAGTGTCGGATAGAGTAACAATGATGAATGCTCCCTAAAGGGAAGGACAGTATTCTAAAAAAGGAGATGGGAATTTTATAATAAATACAATCTGCAAGAATTTTGTGCTTAGAGAGACCACTCATCCTGCCTCTGGAAAAGAAAAATCCATGTTACTGCAGGCAAGTGGTATCCAGAAGAGTGGGAGAACATGGGTGCAGAGAGATTTCAAATCAAACATAATAAGGATGAAAATGGGGAAATCAAAGATTAAAAATGAATTACACAATCAGGGGCATAAAGAAAATTCTTACATTGGGGAAATAAATTTCTTCTCTATCACTTGAAGAAAGCTATACTTTTAAGAGTGAGGAATAACAGAAAAAAGTACTTCAGAAGAGGGTTACTAGAGAATAACACAGGAACTACTTAGAAAAGAGAACCCAAAATAGGTACATTGAACTCTTTAATTCCATGAGGAATACATAGATTAAAGAAGGAATAAATAAGTATAAGGACCATGAATTAAAGAATAAAAGCATAATGTAAAAATAAAGAGAGGATGAAGAGGAAAGAATGAAATTCTTTTCATAAAAAGGTAAAAACTAAATTTTTAAATGCTACTGAACAAAAATAAAAATGGAAGAGGTAAATGAATATTTTATTTGATTACTGAACAGAGAGGAGGATAAAAGATAAAAGGGAAAGAATTAAATAACTAGGTAAAAGAAAGTTTAAAAAAACCTCTCAAATTAAACAATACTAGGGAAAGGGTTAGAAGTAGTTGAAGCAAGAATACTATAAATGCTACTTTGTAATATCATGATTAGGTGACTATGTCAATTTAGACATTTTTCTAAATGAGCTATAAATGCTTGAAATTAATGTTAAGCTAATAAAAATTGTTTCTGGCAAAAATAAAAAAAATAATTGAGGGAGGAGAAGAAAGCTAATGAAAATAGAATTGCCTTGAAATAGATCAAGTTATAACATCTGAAGAAACAAAGTATTGTCTTTACAGAGGAAGAGAGAAAAAATCCTAATTTAGAAATAAAAGCAATATTAGTGATATATGTAGGAAAACAACTCTCATAACTTTAAATGTGAATAAACAATACAATAAAAGGAAAAATAGTGAAAATTAGATATGAAAACAAAACCTTACAATTTGTTGCTTACAATAAACATTTTAAAAACACATACATGAAATAAAAATGAGAAGTTAAGAAAATATTCTCCATGCATTAGGAGAAACTAAAAAAAAGCCAGAGTTGCAATCGTCTCATTAGACAAAGTGAAAACAAACATTTGTAACATAAAAAGGGATAAATTAAGAAAATATATTGTGTCCAAAGGAATATATAGACAATTAAAAATTAACCAATATGCTTCATATACCTAAGTAGACAAATTCATAAAAGAAAAATCAAATGAAATGCAAGACAACATGGACAATGGCACAACATTGGCAGGTGATTTCAAAGCCCTTCTCTCAATTCTAAGTAAGTCAAATAGAAAGAAGCAAAAAGCAAAATACAAAATTGAACAAATTGCAAAGAAACTACAGCTAGACATGTCATTGGAATAGGAAAACTAAAAACTATAAACACAGCATCACAACATTTTTACAGAAAATGACTGTTTGAGCATAGAGAGTATTAACAATTAATATTTTTTCCATACTTCAATACATTTATGATCTCACTAATGTTAGAATTTCTTCCACTGGGATAGAAAGTAGTCCTTCCCTATCTTCTTCCTATCCTATCTGATTCTTAACCATGTTCTTCTATATATACTTCATAAAATATCTATCCAAAGTGTTTCCTCCTGGTCTTTTTCCATTTTGTAGGCACCTGTGGAACATTCTGGTTAACTTATTTATTATTCCTTGCTTTTGTCAAAAAATTTTGTCAAAAATAAATTAAATTTAAAAGTCCATTTCCTTCTCTAATCATAAATGCAGGATCATAGGTTCTAGATTTGGGACTATAGGAATTATCTTCCCTGAATTCCTCTTTTTCTAGAAATCTGAGACCTAACAAGAGAATCAATCACTTGCCTGAAGTCACACAGGAAATAAACTAGGAGCAGAGTCAGGATTCCAACCTAAGTTTCTATATGCAAAATAAGAGCATTCTTCCTACCATACAATACTGGGATGATAATCCTTACATGATGTTTAGACAACAGATCACCACCAAAAACACATAACTTACCTTCATCCTACCATGAGTCTATTCATTGTCCTTTTAATCATTTGAGACTCTACTCAAAATTTTGTAGTGTTCCATAAAGCAAAATTGGGGAAAAACTTATGGTCAAAGAGAGGTTTTTGTACCCTAAAGGGTTTTAGACTCTTAAAAATTTTTTACAATTTCTTTAAAAAAACAACAACAACCTTTCCTTCCATCTTAGAATCAATACTATGTATTGGTTCCAAGGCAGAAGAGCAGTAAGGGTTAGGTAGTTGGAGTTAAGTGACTTACCCAGGGTCACACAGCTAGGAAGTATCTGAGGCTAGATTTAAACTTCCCATCTCTAGGCCTGGCTCACAATCCACCAAGTCACTTACCTGTCCCTTTCAAGATTTCTCAAATGAAATGAGGTCTACTTCTTTTTTCAGGTGTTTTATGGATCTCAAGTCTATGATGCCAGGAGGATCCGAGTTTCATCTTCCATATGACATCAAAACTTTAAGACTGGCTCTTACTTCCCTCTGTCCTGAGTCCACTGAGCAAGCAGGGAATCATGAATCTCATTTCAAAACTTTACAGGAATGAAAGTAAGTATGGCTAGTGTCCAATCTACTCATGGCCCCTTAATACCTATTGAGGAGGTGGGGGTGGGATGGGGGCAGGGGACAAAGAGTGGGGAACATACACCAACTTGTAGGTAAAAAGAAAGCAAAAAGAAGCTTCCCAGCAAAGAAAGCCCTAAACCTTTCCTTATCCTGTGAAAATGATGATGATTCCTAAAGGCAACTTTATTCTGTTTTTGCAATTAAGAACTACAGTGCTACTTATCCTAATGCATGAGATTGCAATGATCTTATATTACGGATTCTGCAGTATTGCATTAAAATAGAAATCATGATTAAAATAGAAAACCACTATATGGTTTTCAGAGATAATTCTGGAAGCTCAAAAAATGAGGAGAAAAAGGATGAATACTTTATCTAAAATGTCTTTTCATTCTGAAAAAAAAAATCATCTCAACTTTTTTAATGTCTTAAAAAACCCCGGGGGAAATTCAGTTTGTTTTCCCTTAAGTTGTCTGTTCTCATTTCTAATTTAGACTTTTTCATCAATCAAGGAGGTGAATTAATGAACTCTTGTTGTATTACCTTATTTTACATATACTTAAGCATAGATAGTATGTTCATTATACAGAGGAAGGCCCTTGACAAAGATAAGAACTATTTAATTTAGAACTATTAAATTTATGGCTTTGTATGTCTAGTATCCAATATGGTGCCTGAAACATAGGGAGAACATTAGCAAGTGTTTGCAGGATAGTGAGGCAAAAGTGTGGTTGTGGACCAAAAGAATGAACATATCTCCCTCAGGTCTTAATTTATAATAAGGAAATGACAAGTTTTGCTGAGAACAGGCCATAAAATTTTATTTTCTTTTCTTTCTCAACATACCTTTTACCATCCCTTGAATGGTTCATTTAGTAACTAAGAAGGTATGACCAACTATCATTTCTCTGACTTCCATTGCCAGCACTAAAAGCAAAGTTTGAGTAATACCATAGAAAGGTTATTTTTCAGTGGGCAATTGTTCTTAATAAGTGTGGTGAACTAGCCTGCCTCTTCCTCTGGTTAATGACTGGATGGTTATATTTAAGTCGAGTGACATGTGTGTTCAATAAATCTTTTGGAGAAATATGAAGTCTCACACCAGCATCCCAGA
Source organism: Gracilinanus agilis (assembly GCF_016433145.1). NCBI lineage: Eukaryota > Metazoa > Chordata > Mammalia > Didelphimorphia > Didelphidae > Gracilinanus > Gracilinanus agilis. The sequence continues at coordinate 372,918,850 of NC_058130.1, forward strand.
GAATGAACTGATGCCTCTGGGAATCACTTTTATGATTGCCTCTGAGACAGGCAACAGTGGAAGTGTATGCCTATGCCTAGTGTCTCCAACACATGAATGAGCAGCACATGGCCACCAACATGGGTGCCAAGATCAGACTGGCTGGGAATGTGTCTTTTGCCTTCTGTGGGCAGCAGTGAATAAGCCTTCTCTTCTCTTCCAAAAACAATCTAATTTGGATCAACAACTTTTGCTTTTCCATAACTTTCATTTCCAAATATATACATATATATATAATTCCCACCCCTTACCCGGTAAACTATCCCTTTTAACAACAATTAAGAGACAGAAAAGACAATTTAGAAAAAATAACCAGTGTATCAGTTGGCAGACTGCAATATTCTACACCCATAGTTTCCACCTCTGTAAAAAAGGGAAGAAGGAAGACTTTCACAATTCTTTTCTGGGCCTAAGCTTGGCCATTTTAATTAGAGAGGTAAATTATGATTTCTCAGATCATTCCCCTTTCAATCAAAGCAAGTAAAGAGTAAGAACTTATTATGGCCCTTAATTACCCTATGGAAAACTTGAATACAATAACATTCTCTGCATATATATTTTCAAGGAAAAAAGTTACTAAAATTTACTCCCTAGAGGGAAAAAAAAAGGTAACTGAGTAGGAAAAAGAAAAACATGTGGACAAAACTATATGAAGTTTTAGGAGAAAAGTGAAAGCGTCGAAAGCTAAAGATAGAAGAAAATTCTCTCAAATCTAAGAGAAGCCAGAGAAAGTGGCCCTTCTAAATAGCTTTTGGCACCTGTCTTTGCATTTTTAAAAAATTATCAATTGCTTTTCACTATTATTTTTCCAAAGTGTTATGTTGAAATTGCTTTACTGGGAAGCTCAAACATCATTATACAACACAATCCCCTATTATTATGTTTGAAATGGAACTTAATTTTAGGTTTCCAACTCCAAGTCCCAAATGGGAACTAAATGTCACAGAAAGAAAAGTCACGCAATGAGATAGGATGCTAAAAAATGTGATGGGCCACCAGATGTTGCCCAAATAATTACCACATAGCAAAAGCCAGTCAAAGACGTGATGTGCAGAACTCTGCAGTTAGAGGTCACCTTGTTCTATTGTTTAGAATTTGTGCATACTCAGTATTTGCCAATTACTTCTTACCCTGACTGAGTAATTTTGAAGCTGGACAGAGTATTTTGAAAGAAGATACTGTCAAAATGCAAAGAAGACTTTGTTAAAGAGTCAGATGGGATTTTATAGAAAAGTCTAACATTAGAAGCATCATTATTAAGATTGAAGTGGGAAGAAAAGACATTCAAATGGCTTCGCCCCACCAAAAAACCCAAACTTTATATGGTCTTCTTTAAATTCTGAAAATGCTTGTGCCAATTAGTTGCTTTAGTATTGATGATACAGAAAAAAAAGAGAAAAGAAGAATTAGGAGGACACTTTGCTTACAAATGGAGAAAAATTGAAACTGCCCAAAAAGAACTCAAAGCACCACTTTCCTCTATAGGTAATGTTGATTCTGTCTTAAAAGCCTTAAGTCTGCTTGGTCCTAGAGGGCAGTGGGTAAAAGTTGTAAAAAGATGAATTTGGACTTGATTCCAGGAAATACTAGTTAAATAGAGTTGCCTAGAGAGGTAGTGGGCTTCCTCACCTTGGAAGTCTTCAAGCAGAGGCTAGACAACCATTTGCCACATATGTTACGGTGGGGATTCCTTTGGATAGGAGTTGGCCTAGATGACTACTGATCTCTCTTCCAACTCTTAAATTCTATGATTGTGATTTTGATTTTGTGAGTTCTTGCCCCTTGTTATTGACTTCTCAACTGGAGCCTGCCATTTTATAGAGATTATATATAACCCATCTACATAATGACAATTTCATGACTGACTTAGAAGATAACAGTAACCAAGTAAATCCTAAAACAGATTAAACATTGAATTAAATTACAGATTAATTTTAAATTTTTGAGTGTAAGATGCCTGACCTAGCCCTTAAAAGATAAAGAGTAATTGGAAAAACTATTCCGTTACCTGTAAAAACTCAAGGATTTGATAAGGGTAGGGATGGAGTTCCTTGGACCAATGATTTCCCTGGTATAAAGAACTCCATATTGACAAAACTCTCTTACCAAGGCAGGACAGTAACTTCTCTGCAACTTTATAAGTCGTAGAAAGTTGCCTAAAGCACCAAGAGGTCTTATCCATGGTAATAGAGACAATATACATGAGAGGAGGATTTGAACCTAGACTCTAAAGACCTGCTTTTCTACTCTCTGCTCCATATTATCTATGGAATGACACCTGTAAATATTTTTATATATGGTATATTATGAAAATATTTTATAAATTCATACATTAAAGCCATTCAAAAATCATGTTGAAATAAACAGCAAAATTAGTCTTGTAAATAATTATTAGATGGCTTGCCTGAATTTCTCAGGCAAATAGGAAATAATATATATCAAACTCATGACCATTGTATACTCCTGGGAAATGATAGGTAAATATAAAATGTATGTAGAGCAGAATTTTTTTATCTAGACCTATAATTTCATTAATGTGAAGAAATACCTTGTATAAAATTGCCTTCATCTTTGCAATTTGGTAATTTTTCTGTAACATAGTCATAGAGAGTTTGCAGGGGGCATTGAGACTTGCCCAGTGTCCCAGCAAAAATGTATCAGAGACTGAACTTAAACCTGGTTCTGTCTTAATTCCACGTCATGCTTCTAGACACTGTGACATGTAGCACCTTATTACATTTTTAGCCATATTCAGAAGTCAGAATTAAGTAAACGAAGCAACATCTCCAAAACTTTCAAAGGGTCTGCCAAACTCAAAAAGCTCCTTTGACATTTTTTTCCAGAAGACCTCCTTTTCCAACATATGCAAGATGTCACTGAGCAGAAGAAGAAATTTCATAAAGAGAAGAAGGGATGAAATGACACAGGAATATAGTCACTGGCATTTGTTTTGTTCTAGTTTATCCAAATTTCAGGAAATGGCAAAATTACTAGTTGCTTTTTTCATATGCGTGTTTGTGTGTTTGTGTGTGTGTGTGTGTGTGTGTGTGTGTGTATAACATTTTCAAGTGATGTAATCTATATCTGCCTTCAAATGCTAGAACATCTTTAATAATGGAAAATCAGAATGACCTTTCCACTCAGGAAAAATAAAGATCAGAACCTATTTTCCTTTCACTCCTTCACTTGCCTATGAAGGTGATTTTAGTGGGGGAGTTGCTATCTTTTCTAGTCAATCTTGAGTCAGGAAGGTTATTGCAGCAAACTGTTCCTAGACCAGGTCTCTCAGAAATTCTTTTGTTGGAGGTAGATAAATGTGAACAGACTCCAAGAATCTGTATATATTATAGCCTCCATTTCTAATATTACCACAAGCCTTCCAGGAAATCAGTTTACTCTGAGAAAATCCTGACTCTGATCTGGTAGCTGGTGACAACTTAATAGGCTTTGCGTGTGCTGTATTTTATTTTTTTTATTTTTACTTTCTTTTTTCCCTTGTTGTAATAGAAATGAGTATCTGTGAAAGGTCACCTATACAGCATATGAGGCAGCACAGCTTGCTATCTCCATGACAGCTGTGTATCTCACTTCTCACAGGAAAAGATCCTGAGGGCAAGTGGTCAAGAGAGGCCATCAGCAAGCAATGTGCATTTACCTGGTCTTTAACCTTAATCCTCAGATGATCCATTTAAGATGACTTTCCTAAATTAAACACATATCTACCTCAACAATAAAACAAGTCATTGTGAAGACATCACAATGAAGACATTTTTAATATCCATCTGAATTAACTGGACTCCCAGCTAGTACTTGTTTTCATGATTAACAATATTTAAATAGTACTATTGCAATCAAGTCCAGACAAGCAATTCCCTTGAACATTGTAGAAAATATAGAATTTCTGTCAGTAAACATTGTAAATTGGACTATTTGAAGTTATATAGCTTTACTTTTTGCCTCTGAATGAGCAAATAAACTCTGTTCTGTTAGGCTCAGTGATGTATCTTAACATGCAGAATTACTACAAGAATATGAAGTTACAACACTTGGGGGAAAAAAGACACAACACATAGTACACAAAGTTTATAATTTCACCTTCCAAATACAATATGTATTTTGTGTGTTGACATAACAGAAAGAGAATATATTCAGGTAGGAAGAGACTTCTGGGAATTTGACCCCTGGCAGCAGAGAAGAGAACCAGTTGTGAATTCAGGAGAAAACTAAACTCTGCAAATAAGGAATAGAACTGCAGAGAGGATCAGGCCCAGTCTTACCAGAAAGCATATCCTGCTTAGCATTCATAAATGGAATAAGTTAGGGTATGATTTCCCTCAGCCACTGAAATTTGCACATTGGGATATTTGCCCACAGAGGAGACATAGTCACTACCTTTTTCTAGTTAACCTCAAGACAGACAAGTCATTGCACTAAATTCTGCCCTTAATTAATGGTTGTCTTAGCCACATAGGTTCCCCATACCTGTGCTTCACTACTAGAGTTCTCCAAATGACCTCCTTTGTATTTGTGGGAGCATGAGACCCAGGATTTTTATATAGCTAGTGCTTTAACTCTGCCATCTTAGTAAATGCCTTGGTTTTGAGTTAATTGTTTACTGGCTGACTATGAAAGGTTGCATATGGATTCTGAGCTAGAATTTCTGGAGTGTAGAACCACAAAGTACCTATGAAGTTGAAGTAGTCCGACTTTAGGGGATCAAATTCATGGATGTTAGTGTTTGTGCAATCTGGGAAGGAGTAGCTCCTGAAAGGAGTACTAAAGCTACATGACCATAGTAAATTTATTTCGTCTCTCCAAGATAAAATTATCTTATGTGTAAAATATTGATAAGAAAGGATTGCTGTGAGGCTCATAAAAATGTAAATGTCCATGTAAACCTGGACATTTCCAAACTCTGTTCCCTACATTCCAGGTGCTCATTGCCTTCTTGCCAGAACTTTTGTTTTCATCTTTCTAGAATGCCTCCATAAAGAATTTACATGATTGGAGGCCAGTTTCCCTAATTAAATAATTGCTTTGGAGTCAATTGGAACCATGTATATATAATTTGAAAAAACATACATGAAGGGGGCAGATAGGTGGTTCAGTGGATTGAGAGCCAAGCCTAGAGACAAGAAGTCCTGGGTTCAAATCTCATCTCAGACCCTTCCTATATGTGGCAAGTATCTTAATTCCCATTGCCTAGCCCTTGCCGGTCTTCTACCTTGGAAACAATACTTAATATTGATTCAAAAACAGATAGTAAGGGTTTAAAACACACAGGTTTCTGTACCATAGAAACTTGCATATCCCCTAAAACTAAGCAGCTAGAGATGTGCTTCCACTAAAATCTTCAAATGGGGAAACTGAGACAGAGATTTATTTTTTTTAGAAAATAATATCAATTTCTACTACAAAAGGAATGGCAAAACAGAGCATTCAAGTATCTGGACTCAAAGTCCAATGGTGAGTACATTTCTAAGTACTACCTCATAGCAGTCACCTCCCTTTGCATGTTTATCTGAACTTTATTCTAATAATCAGAAATTCTTACATCTGTGAGACAGAGATGGAAATTTTACAAAAAAAGGAGATTTTTTTTCCTTTCCTTTTTTTCTGGTTTCAAACATGAAATTTATAGCAATTCCTGTCTCTTCCAGTCAGGCCCCAATTACCACAAGAACAGCCTTCCCCATAGTATTTTGGCATTTTCCCTTCTGGCTCTTGCCAGATCCCAGAAGCATGAAGTTACTCAAAGAATTAAAAAGGAAGAAAAATTAACCAAACTCTTGGCCACTCCAGAACAATTGGTTTCAAGTTTCATTTGTATTTTGCCTAGGATGAGTAATTAGAGGTGAAGGGAGAGGGCTATTATTTTATTCTAATCCAAACATCCAGGCACAAGAAGTTAGTTCTGTTGTTTGCCTGTTGGGATTCTCTTTGTTTCAATCCTGTCAGCTTCTCCTCATTGCTAACAATTTTTTTAAGGATAGTTTTGCTCCATGTAAATTTAAATAGTTTTCTTAACTTGATCTAAAAGACATTTAACATCATCAGGACAGTCTTAATTAAATAGAGGACAGATGGCAACCTTCCTGCAATACTTAGAAATCTTTTGATTTTTTTTTTAAATTTAAGCATGGTATAGATTACAAATTTCTTCTCATTTAGGTAGATTCCTGATATCAAAAGAAAAAGGGGGAAATCTCTAATTTGGGGGGTAGATGGAGTATGATTACATTGAAAACATGAAAAAAATTACTTTTACTAATTTCAAAATTAGAATATTTTTTTTCTGCAAAGGAAAGTTAATGAAATGGGAAGATATAAGAGGATTTCATATTATTTCAGCCATATCCATGGAACATAGCTCCTGATACATTATAATGAAAATGAGAAGCACACCATTGCCCTCCCAAAGAAAAATGTATGTGATTATGACATCAAGATCCAGTCCACAGGAGGGTTATCAAATGTCCATCCCCATCAAATTGTAATTCATTCTTCATTCACCATTATTTGTCTTCTGTGATGAAGACTTGAAGTATATTTTCTTAATATTTGGATCGAGACAACTTGATTCTCAATTTTCTATTTCCTTTCCTCCAATTAAATGACTCATGTTTTTGTTTGCTTTCTCTTTCATAAAACATTTGTGAGGGCAATATCAAGATCATTTTTTTTCGTTTGTTTTATTCATGCCTTGGCTTTTTCTTCTTTTAAATTGGCTTTAAAGATATTCTTTTTTGGGGAAAGGAATAAAAACATAGATAGAGGGGGAGAGAAAACTAGACAACTGAAAACAAATCAACACTCTTACTTGGAAACCCTTGTGAATTTAAATGATTATCTTAAATTCTGGTTTCTCCTTGAGCTTGAAACTCCTACCCACACCAAACCGGGAAAGCTAATTGGATTCTTTTTTTCATCAGTGAAAGATCATGATAACCCTTCATTCAATCAGCCAATAATTTAAGCACCTACTACATGCCAGGAGTAAGGGAGTAAAAGACAAAGAATGGAATGATCCCTAGTAGAGAAGAGTTTACATTGTAAAGAGATATAAGGGCTGTTATAACAAGCACACATAAATAGAAGCAACATAAATAAAAAGTGAATAAAGGAAAAATAAAAACAAGAAAACCAATAAAATAAAAAGTAATAATATTTGTTATTTGTTATGTTATATCAAAATAAGTAAAAGGTAGCAGTCAAATAAAAACGTTGTGGAGAGAACCAGCAGGTAGAAGGGAGGAAGAATCAGGAAAGGATTCATGAATAGGAGGGTATCTGATGTGTTTCTTGAAAGAAGAAAGGAAGTGAAGAAGGAAGAGAATTTTATTCACTTATTGCTGCTTATTTAGAATCTTCCAAAATAGGGAGGCTCCCTAATTTTATTTTTCCTAAATAATCAGATCAGATCCAACCCAGTTAATTTAATTTTCAGCAAATTCTTCCTCATTGACTGGCAAAGAATCCTTTTTTCAGTTTTAATATGGCTGTTTCTATTTGTATGACTGAGCCTAGATCCTCTTTCTATGTAATATTTACACCTTAAAGGCATCAATAATACATACGTATACACACACACACACACACACACACACACACACACACATATATATATATATATATATATATGTATATATATATATGCATCATGAACTTTTATCATTGTCCAGAGGTCCCCTATGACCACTTTTTGGGGGAAACTAAGTTATAATGATTTCTTTCACATAATTCAGTGATTCTTAAATGTAGTCTGAGGTGTCCAGACTAACTTTATATTGAATTCCACTTTCTATTGAATATTATTATACCAAAGTTCCAGTGTACATTTCAGGTAGCTCAGAATTTTAGAACCAAAATGTAAAAGCATCAAGGGGTGTTTGGAAGAAAGTTAGAGAATGATGAGAGGTATCTATAATGATCCCTTTGGACTCCTGTTGACAAATGGCAGTATCTCCTTATTGGAGAATCTATCGAAGCTGGCAGCAATGCAAAGAAAGCAGATCAGTAGGTGATATCTTCAGTTCTGTGGTGAAGTAGTAATTAGCAACTTTAGAGTCAGAGACATTACAACATATTGCAGGCCTGAAGGCATTATCTGGTTTTTACATGTTCCCTGTGTATGTGTTTCTACTCCCACATATGTTCCCTTTCCCATTAGTGGCATTTGAATAAAAAATTCTTGGGTATATGGACAGGAATTGCTATTTTGTTTCATTAAATATATTTGCCTTTGAGTTAATGTGTCCATTGCCTGCTCTAGAAAATAAAGGGGGGAAAAATAGAGAAGAATATGGGCTTGTGAACTGTAGTTTTGAATATATGTTGGTCCAAATCATGCTTTTAACTTTGGGATAGCTTTCAAGGGGCTTTGTCTACAGAGAGAGAAGACACTGTATCCTATCATCAATATTTTCATTTCTTTTTTTATCTTTTTCATAAATGTGCTCATTTGCTTCTTTTGCATCACTCTCCACATTTGTGTAATATTTGCCTTAAATTTTCTTGTTCCTTCAACATTGTTTTAAATGAAGCCTAGACCTACCAAATTCTCAGTCAATAAAATTCATAGAATTTCATGCTGGAAAGGATGTTGCTCACTGAATGGGAATACCCTCTCTACTAGTATGAATAAGAAGTCTTACAACTTCTACTTGAAGACATCCCATAATAGGGAAATAACTACTTACCAAGGTAAAACTATTCCTTCCTATTTTGCTGTTATTCAGTTCTAATCACTAGGCAATTTTTCCTCATAATGAGATGAAATCTGCTACCCTATAATGTATATCCATTTCTTCAAGTGCCATCTTTTGAGGACTAGCAAAGCAAGTCTAATCTTTTCCCATTCAATAGACCTTTTGATACTTGGAATCAAATATTATGTCCTCAAGAATTTGAAGACCTACCGCTCTGACTTAATTTCCCCAATTAAAACCATAGATCCACCTGGAAATTCCACTAAAATTTTGGGGTGTTGTTCTTGAAATCAAGAAAATATTTTTCAATATTATCCAATTGGTGACCAAATTTATAAACTGTCTTCTTGTTTCATATGCTTGTCATTCTATTTATTAAAATATAAATATTTAATAATAATGCAAATACACAAAAATTAAGATTTTTTTAAATGTTGATTTCTGAATCTTTAAAGGACAAGAATTTTTACTACACAGCCCACCCCAAACCACCCATGATCCATTCTACTTTATCGCCTGTTCTTTGTTATTCTTAATGCCCAAATAATCATTCAGAAAATTGTGTATTTGAACTTACATTTTTCAAATGTTTCTTCATTTCTTTTAATGGCATTCACTGGCTTCAATAGCAGAAATGCATTTCCTTGCCTTGATTAAAGACAGATTTAAAAATCAAATGAATAGTTCAGTCCTCCAAACCATTGTTGTTTTTTTCTCACACGTTTTATGTTTAGGGATCAAGTTGCATTTTTGCTGCCGCAAACTGCACATATATTTGTGGGAAACCTATTATCATAAATATGTATTTGCTATTTGAATTTATACCAGCTGGGCTTTTCCCTGATAGTTAATATGTTTGAGTAAAGAAGGAAATGTCTTTGTATACTGCAGTTACAATTAAGGTAGAGAAAAGAAAGAACATAGAAAACAAATAAAAAGTATCAAAACAATAGAATTTGCTCTGGCTTCAAATTGATACTTTTTTACAAATTTAAAGCATGAGTATATCAAGTGACATTCCCTACAGAAAAGAAATAAGTTTTTTTTGGCTTTCTAATCCCAGAGAAGTCTCTTTGAGAAATCCCCCCCTCCACAATATTTTCTATTCCATAAGCCACATCATACCCCACAGAGTCTAAGATGATTTCTTAAAGATTCTCATTTGTTTTGGTTTTCATTTGTGTCCTATTTAAATCTTTAACATAAAATCAGACTTTTTTAAAAGAGAAAAATAGGCATATATTGCCATCAGAAGACTTTTAATGTTGTAGAACATATCACACATAATAATGAAATCAGAATTAGAAAGGCCTTTAGAAAGGCTATTGAATCCACTGGCTCTACTCCTTTTACAGGTAAGAGACTGAGAAGCTCTGAGAATTAAGCAGCTTTCCCAAGATCAGACAGCTTATATGCGATCTGGTTTCCAAATCTGTAATTTAAGCACAGGAGAAATATTATTCCTGTTTGTCACACCCTGACTGTATCCAGTTCATAGGAACATGTTTAGAGGAGAAACTGGAGAATAGAAATAACTTTCACCAGCTAACACTCTCCTGGAAAAAGAAGCTATTTTACTTACAATTACTTCAAGTCCTTAAATAGTTTAGCTCTCTTTGGAGGTGGCTGGACTATGGACTATACTTCTGCCAGTGCTTAATTTCTCCTGACTGTCCTGGGAGGCACCTCCTTTCTATATGAGATAGCCTTAGCTATTCTTCTTCCTAGCCAAGGTAATCAAGGATGGTCAGAGGACAGAGAAGAGGACCATAGCCCTCCTCACCTTTATAAGTCTAAAATCATTTTAAGTATCCTTGATCATAGCCACTTTTGTCCAAGTACCAATAAATAGGGTTTACAATGGATGCATAAAGCATGTAGAGTTCACAACAGAATTAAAAATTGGATAATATCATTTCTGATGTTGCTGATTGATATTTTTCCAAAATTATTATTCTTATTTCCTTTTAATACACTAAATATCTTCCTTATTTTTAATTCAGAAAGTAATCCTTGCCTAGCCTACAGAATTCTCTTACTCTAGGAATGATCTCTCATTTTTCTCTGAATTTCTGGAAATGTATTTATCTTAAATTGTTTAATAGTATCAAATGAACCTATATGTGAATGTGTTTATTGCTTTCCTTTATTATTTTGGAATATGTTAAAGATTAAATTTAATTTATTTGTAACTCAAAATGATTAATCATTCAATTTATTGCATTGAAGAAAGTATCTTGATAGACTAAACTCCTTTTATTTTTATTTAAATTATTATTAATATAGCTTTGCAGTGGCAAATGTGGTTCAGTGATTAGAAAACTGGGCTTGGAGTAAGGAAAATCTGAGTTCAAATCAAGCACCAGACACTTGTTAGGGTATGTAACCCTGGGCAAAGTCACTTAACCTCTGTATACCTAGAAGGCAGCTAAGTGGCTTAATGGATAGAGTCCTAGGCCTGGAGTCAGGAAGACCTGAGTTCAAATCCAACCCCAGATACTTCCTAGCTATGTGTCTCTGGGAAAGTCACTTAACCTCTGATTGCCTGACAAAAGAATCCACTGGATCCAGTGGAGAAGGAAATGCAAACCATTTCAATATTCTTGTTAAACAAACCCCAAAGATAGCTATGATCCCTGGGGTCACAGAGAATTGGATACAAAAAAACAACTGAACAACAACAATGTAGCACTATGGCAGTTAGAGCTAGAAGAAAATCTTGAAAATCAAAAAGTACATCACAGTAAAAATAACTAGATTATTTTTTAACTTTTTTTGGTGGTAGGAGGTGGGAAAATTTGGAAGTGCTTTTGCTTTTTGCTAAGGTTTTCTCATGCTATAATGCCCTTGGTCCAGATGACTAAATAACTCTGCTATTGATTATACTGGATTAGACACATGTAAAAAGATGATGTACAGCCTGTAAAATGAATTTCAAAATCCAATAACTGTCAACTGTGGCCCATTATCCATCAGCAACTTTCAAGGATCTTGGATATATCTTGGTGGCTTGTGAAAAAATCTGGAACACCTAAGCAAATAAAACAATGCCATATGCAAAATTCCATGGATTTTCAGGATAATGTTAATAGTATAATTTCCATTCAGTTGCCCCCTTTTGCGTGACATTTACCTGATTCAATTGATTTTTTTTAGAAAGGGAGTCTCTCACACCTATGATTTTATTAGGTTAGGGGACATGATGAAGAAACTCTCTCCACCCGAGGAAGAAACAATTCATCTAGAACATAGGCTCTGAGAGTAGTCTGGGTTTCTAAAAGGTTACAGTTCTTTCCCACAGGGTAGTATTAACTCATATCCCTCAGAGGTGAAATTTGAACCCAGTTCATCTTACTTTACAGTTGGTTGTCCTTCTATCCACTATGCCCTATACATAACACTTTTTTAAAAATCTGTTTTCTTCTTAAATAGTGCACTGCCTATGGAGTTTTTAGTGTGCTAAGTAGATAGTTTTTCTGGAACTAACGTAGTCCAATCCACAGCATGCAAGATAATCAATGATTTAAACATCGGCCATTTTCATTAATTGGTAGAAAGCTGTTTAAGCCACTTTATGTTTTCAATGCAAGTACTTATTACTCACTCTTTCTTCAAATGAACTAACCTTGTACCGACTTAGGCATACCTATTTCTGCCCTCTAAGTGAGCAACTTGAGGGCACTGAGTCATTTTTTCTTCAGAATAGTCAACAGTCTGAAAGTGGGTTCTTAATAATGTGTCATTCCAATTCCAAAGGAATTTTGCTAAAAAATTCTATTCATTTCCAGAGAAGGAACTGATAAAATCTGAAAGAAGATTGGTGCATACTATTTTTGTTTTTTTTAATGGTGGTGTGTTTTTATTTTTATTTGTTTTTGTTTTGGTCTTTCACAACATGACTAATATGGAAATGTTTTGTCTGGCTACATATGTATGACCTATATCAAACCACTCGCCTTCTTCATGAGAGAGGAGGATAGAGGGGATAGGGAAAATTTGGAACTCATAAAAGAAAAAACAAATGATAACAATTTTTATTACGTGAAATTGGAAAAAATAAATTATTTTGAAGAGAAAAATGTCTGTAATTTGAATGGAATCACTTACCTTCCATACTACATTTTTCTATTTCATTTTTCTAAAGCAAAATGATTCTTCCCCTTTTCTTGAAGGAGACAGATTTGCTTCTTCTCTCTATGGGCTCAATCAATGTAGGAGTAGCAATTGGAAATCCAATCTTAAAGACCCATACATGCTTGGAATTTACTAATTCCCTTGGCTGAAGGGGATTCCCTTTTCAAATTCCTCATGACACATCATCGTACCTTTTCTTTGTACTTTCCCCCACAATTTGCCTTTCATCACAGTGTACATCTTCTATTCCTTTATTAGATTATCACTTTCCTTAAAGGCTGTTATTATCAGTAGAGCCTCAGTTCCTTGTTGAAAGGAAATTGAACAAACCAACAGGATCATATGAATGCAATAAAACTGTGGAGAGCTTCAGAATGTAGTAGGAAGGTCTAAGAATCAGAAGACCTTGGTTCTACTCTCTGACATTTACTCTCCACCTGATATTGGGCAAGTCAGTTCACCCTCCTTGTTCTCAGTTTCCTCATCTATAAAAGGAAGTGATTAAAGGGGGAAATCATTAAATCCTCTGCCAACTTTAATAGTGTAAGGCACAAATTCTTAGTATCAAATGAACTATGAGGGCAAGATTATGAGTCAACATACATTATGGAATTAAGAGAAAAGATGGTGATAGGACATTACATATTGCCTGCCATCTTGGAGAGGCAGGAGGGATAGAAGTGAGGGAAAGAACATGGGCCTTAAAATGTCAGAAAATGATCATTTAAATCATATACACATATAATCCAGAAAATTTTTATAGAAAAACCTTTCTTTAAAAAAAAGAGAACAAAATGAGCTAATAAAACACATGGGTTATAATACCAAATTTGTTAAAAATGTGTGTGTCCTTGGAATAAGGTAGAGTCCTGGTTTTGGAATCAGATAGTATGATTTTGACTCCTGATTCTACCAGGAACTATTGTTTCTATATGGGTGGATATATATACCCAGACAACTTCTAAATTCTAACCTGACTTCAGTTTACCATACTCAATTGACTTCTGCATGTTGCTGACTGGTCTTCCACAGACAACTCAAATGCAATGTGTCCTAAACAAAATTTATTTTCTTTTGTCCTAAGCCTAAGCCCTTTTTCTAATTCCTTATTTCTGTTCAGGACACTCCTTTTCTTCTAATCACCTAGGTTTACAACCCTAGTGTTATCCTCAACTCTGTATTATTATTCTCCATACCTATCTGTTGTCACATTTTGTCAATTCCACTGATTCAATATTATCTCCCCTATGACTTCCATCTTTCTCTACTACAAATAGTCTTTTTCAGACCCTTGTCAAGTCCAATCTGTCCTCTACATAGCTTCCATATCACTATCCTGCTTAAGAAGCTCCTGTAACTCCCTTTTAGTTCTAGAAAAAGTAGAAACTACTCTGTTTGGAAATTAAAGTTCTTTATAACCCAAATCCAGTTGTTTTTTATAGACAGATAGACAGACAATAGATAGATAGATAGATAGATAGATAGATAGATAGATAGACAGATAGATAGATATGAATGGATGGATAGATGGATGGATAAATATATTTTATATATATTATATTGTCTTCCTGACCCAGTCTCTATACTTGCTGCTTTCACCCATATTTAAATTATCTTTAGTCTTTTAAATACCCGTTTCTCGCTTTGTTGTCTTGATTTTCAGGATAATTCTTTTAGCTACCCTGAGAAACTTTATCCTGTAGAGGGATTCCATAACCTGACATATCTAGAGTAAAAATCCCAAAGGATCTTAATAGCTACATTTCTGGTGTGAGCATTTACACCTTGGAAATCCACAAAGGATACAAATCAGGGCTTAATTTTCTATTTTGTGGAATGTCTAGATTTTAAAAAAAATCATTGATAAATGGTTAATAAAACAGATAAAATGTATATTGTAAGAGGTGGTTGTTGAACCCCTCTGGCAGGATCTAATAAGATAAAATGCTATACTTATGAAGTCTTTTGAGGAGTACATAGAGGATGCTCATTGAAATAGTCTCTACATGGTCTTTGGATCATATATGCAGTAATCAGAGTATGTCCACTAAGCACATAGTGTAGTGAGAGAGACATTTCAGACTGCCTATTGAGCCAAAGCTTGTATGCTTTAAAAAAAATGGCCAAAGCAAGCCTCCTATTCCAGCTCTTACCAGGCAGGCTGCTGTTGTAGAAAGGAGGACAAGTTGCTATGGGCCTCCCACTGGGGGAGAGAGACTTTGGACCTCCTTTCACTAGGAGTTGGCATTTAAATAGGAGCTCATTGCCATATTGTTGCTTCTGTCTCTGGGTTTATTCTTTCCTGGTTTTAGGTGAAATAGATTAGAAGTCGTTATGACCTTGTGAGCTTTGAAAGGTCAGGAAAGTAAAGTCTAGGGTCTGTAATCCAAGTCAGGAAGTAAAGTCCCAGGAAATCTGTTTGACTCAGTCCCAGAAAAAGCAAATGCATCAATTTATCACCTATGCTGCCTTTGAAGAAAACCAAGTGGGAAAAGTGTTAGGTAGACATTACTTTAAATTTGAGACCACACTCCTTAGGGAATGACATAATTAAGGGGACAATATGCCTCCAAGGGTTGGGGGAGATATATACTACAATTCTTGTAGTATCCTCATAGTACATACCATTTTGCAAAAGTTTATTGATCTATACTGCTTTAAATAGAGCTAAGTCACTGTCATTGAATAGTATGAACACATTGGAAGGGGAGCTCATGCCAATAACCAGCAGTTGGAAGACAATATAAACAGCATTGGGCACTGAAGGTGAACCTTTTAGAGACTGAGTACCCAGACTTCAACACTCACACTGCATGTGAGCCACCCCCTTACACCAGAGAGGGGAGAGAGGAAGCTCTCCTATTGGGCTGCTAGGCAGAGAGGTGGATGATATGAAAAAAAAATCTCTTCCGGCACAATAAAGAGGGTAAAAGAAGCAGCCCCCTTCAGCACATGTGCCATAAGTTCACCATCATGGGCATAAGGATTGCCCTAGAACAGTGATGGGCAAACTTTTTAAAGAGGGGGCCAAAGGAAAGGAAATGCTCATCTGCAGTTTGTTTCTAAGGCAACTCTTGGGGAAGTTTCATTGTATTTTATCCTACTCATTGTATTCGTCAGATCAGGAATAATGTTGACAGGTGGGATAGACCACTTCAGAGGGCCATATCTGTCCCAAGGGCTGTAGTTTGCTTATCACTGCCCTAGAATCAAGGAGAGGAGTGGTATTGGCTTAACTCTGGATGAGCTGAATTCTTACTGCATGAATGGAAATAGATTCCAAAAATAAGCTTTCAAATGATGATTTAACATTGAGATATGGTGGCAATGTTGAAAGGAACAGTGTCTGGAACTAGGGAACCGAGAGGTCTTCTGTGCTCTCCCTTCATCTAGGATAATGTGGTTACCTCTGAGCTCCACACCTTATAAAGGGTTGGGTAAGCTGGAAAGCACACAGAGAAGCAACTCTGTTAGAAAAGGGCTTTTAGATCAATCAATCAACAAACATTTAATGTTTCTTATATGCCAGGCACTAAGCTAAAGACTGAGAAAGTATAGAAAGATAAATTCTCCTTGCACTGAAGATTACACCCTAACAGGGGAGAGAAGATACGCATAAATCAGTCCACACAAAATAAATACAGTTTAGATGAAAGGCAGCCTTAGAGATGGTTCCAGAAAGGCCTGTGAGGATTGGTTGAAGGAATTTCTACTATTTAATATGAAGAAAAGAAAATTTAGGGGGTGATATAATAAATGCCTTCAAGAAGTAGCTAGATGGCATAGAACATAGAGTACCAGACTTTGAGTTAGGAAGTCTTGAGTTCAAATCCTGTTCAAATCTGGATAGGACTAGACAGACTCTGTCTGAGACCTTTAGGTTCTTATGATATAATCACATCACAGTCTGCTTTTTAATGAATGCACAGCACAGCTGTTATTGGGCACAACCCAACTTGGTCCGAAGACAGCCTTGTACTATGAGTGATGTTAACTTCACAGGAGCTTGTTCTCATAGCCTTAATGGGGCTGCCTGGAGTTCTCTGACCACACAAGTTCCTTAAGTCCCTGTAAACAATTCTGGAAAACGATCTGTTTTTCATTCAAGTCTACCAGGGTGGTTCAACTCTTTAACTTAGCTCTAATAATCTGTAACAATTCCCAAATATCTTCTAATCACTGTACTCTATATAGCTGGAAACAGTTTGTAACCCTCAGCTATGCTGGCTAACTAGATCCTCAGCTTTATAACTAAGGTAGGTAGTTTGAAATCACTCACTCCACTCAGCATCACAAAAATTAATGGAGTAAGTTTTGCTCATCAAGCCTTACCTAATAAAATCCATTTTCCTATGATATCATCCACAGAAGGAAAACTAAGGTCACTACTCTTTGCTCTGCATATTTTGGTTACAATTTAGTCCTTTTGATTAATACTATAACATAATATAATGTACCCTTGCTGAACAATGGTGTGGCTACTCTTGTTGGAAAAACATAAGAATTTATTAAAGAAAACAAAAAAAGAGCCACTAAACAAAGCAAACTGGTTTTTAAAAGTACAAGTTTACCACAAAATGTTTCTGGGTTTTATGACCTAGTTCTTTCCTTGGGTAAATAGCAGGCAGAGACATTAATACCAGTTCTTACCCACATAGAGGTCTTAAACTTACTTATTGAAGAGTTTAAAAATTGTATCCTCGCTAATATGACAAGTTTAGGGCATACACTGAGATTTGCTGCAAAGACCTCCCTATTGACCCTGTCCATTTATGCCCTCAGGTAGATTCCAATTCTCTAGGCAGCAAATCTATACCATTATACCTTCCCAACTTCTAGAAGTCCTACTCCAGTTAGGACTTGTGTTGACTATAAACAAATCAAGCCAAATATCTTGCCCACTGTCCTTCATCCCTTAAAACCTGTAGAACAAATCAATTTTTCGTAAAGTGTTATAAAGCACCTATTGGATACCAAGATGTCGCTAGGGGGAAACAAGGACAAAAAGGAATCATTGGGAACAGCCAATCCAGGTTAAACTCTCCCAACAATCCCTTCCAAACAACTTTTTTTTTTAAACCCTTGTACTTCGGTGTATTGTCTCATAGGTGGAAGATTGGTAAGGGTGGGCAATGGGGGTCAAGTGACTTGCCCAGGGTCACACAGCTGGGAAGTGGCTGAGGCCGGGTTTGAACCTAGGACCTCCTGTCTCTAGGCCTGACTCTCACTCCACTGAGCTACCCAGCTGCCCCCTAAACAACTTTTAAAATAATTCCTAAAAAAAAAAAAAAAAAAGTGAAAAAAACTCCTCAAATCAAATTTTGGAGTGGTGGAGCCAACAAAAGGTCAGAGTGTGGAATTTTTGCAGACTAAGACAACTTTGGATGTTGACAGAAGAGATCTCTGTCACTGGGAAGAGGGCTGACCTGGAGCTTTATGGGAACACAAGCAATGGGGCTTAGACTTGGAAACAGCAGCAGCAGCTGCCACTTCAGAAGCTCTCAACCCAGCAACAATAAGGAGGTCAGAAAACTTGTGAGAGATTATGAAGGACTATTTGCTGGCACTGGGTGAAGCTGACACTGATTGGCAACTCTTATTATCCAAACACAATTTGGTCACAATTGCAGAATGGAACTTGTGGTCAATTGCATGAGAGCAGGGGTCCTGGTCAAAGTTCTAAGGCAGAGAACACTAGTGCTTGAGGCTGCAGGAGAACGTGCTTCTTAACCTTCCCCTTCCTTCATTTTGCACCTATTCCATAAATTCTTCTTTGACTACTCCAGATGATAGTGTGTTTGTGTATATGCATACATGATACATATATGTGTGTATATATGTGTGTGTATATACCCTTACATTCCAACTTAGGATCAATACCATGTACTGGTTCCAAGGCAAAAGAGTGGTAAGGGCTAGGAAATCAGGGTTAAATGGGTCTGAGAGGAGATTTGAACCCCATTATTTCCCATCTCTAGAACTGACTTCCAATCCACTGAGCCACCTAGCTGCTCTTACTATGTATATACTTTGAATTACTAGGGTTTTATTTTTTTACTGTCATATGCTATAAAATATACAAAATATTTTTTGTATCTCCAAATAGCATCTAGAATTCTAATCATTTCATTGAGTTTTGTTTGGTTGGGCTTTTTTAGTCCAAATCTGTAATTATATTGCTATAAGGAGTTATTCCTTGAGTAAACTCCCTCTTCAAATGCTGATAGTCATTTAAAGTATCTTATAGTGTTAGAAAGTTTTCTAGAAGCACAAAGACTTTTAAGTGATTTGCTCAGGGTCACACTGGATTTATCAGAGATAAGACTTGAATGTTCATTCTGATTCCAAGACACACATTCTTTTTTGTTACACATTTTATATTTCCTAAAGTGTCTGGAACATTACTGATCAGATACTAGTGCTCAATATTTGCTAGTGGATTTATGAATTTCCCCCAAACCAGAGTGACCCATTAATCCTACTTTCAGTTCTAGTGTCACTAACATTATGATATAGACTTCTGCTCAACCTGGTTTGAGAGAAGAGAATGGAAACTCACACTACCTACACCTAAGAGTTTTAATCACACTTACTTTTATGATCTTACCCTTCCTTGCTTTCTTATAATTTATCCTCCAAAATAGTATAATGTGATTACATGGTCCATGGCTGTCATTAATCTTTAATTATTTTGGTCCACTTCTACTAAGAAAAAATGGCTCATGAATAGTCATATAGAAATCATCAGCAAACAAAATCATATTTTATATCTCCTTCCACTCAATTAGTACTCAATTAGATGACTCTATTCTCCAAAAATAAAGATGGATCGATTGGCTATTTTTAAAAGCTACCCTACCCCTAATGCAAAGGAACCAATTCCTTAATATAGAAGTATCAATTAAGCTATATGAAGCCACTGGTGGTACAATTAGAAAACTGAAAAAGGCCCTATCATCAGAAGACCACATCTGCATTATAAGGAGAAGACAAAACATAAGAAAGTTGTAGACAGGGAAGTTCTGTTTGTGTTTGTGTGTGTGTGTTTTAGACATAGAACATAGTTTAGGGTTTTCAGTTATTTTCAAATTTCAGACTAACTTAAAGTGATACCTATAAATTCTATGTCCTTTGATGGAGATATCATCTTTTGCCTTAGGAAGCAAATTTGTTCATTCCATTTATGTGGTTTATTTTAAGTGAAATCCATCAAGCTGGGCTGTGGCTTTAGGAGACTAAATATATCCTGATTTTCCCTCCCATGTTTATTGAAAGGTCATCATCAATGACATCATTTCATCTCAAGTACTCTATAGCATATCTTCCCCAAAAGCAAGGAAAAATGTATGTTATATGAAAGTTTTCCATAGGATATCTTTATAATAGTTAAAACAAAGATATATTCTCTCGTCAAAATCTGTACATATATTTATATTGATATAATTTAAGGGGTTAATTAAAACTCTAGGCTGGCTAATTAAAGTTATTTCTCCAATTCTTCTGGGACAATGTATCTTAACGTATAGATTTCTACTTCTCAGGAAAAAAACAAATAAAAACACTTGTAGTATCTATACAGGCATATCTTATAAAGGGATGCTTATTATCATGTTAAAAAATTCAAAATTAGGTTGAGATTAAGCTATTATTTTTCAATTTAATTTGATTCAGTTCCCATCCCTCTCATTTGGGAATCCCTCTTGCTTCTAAGTTAGGTCCCCTACAAGTTTAAATAACTTTCCAAGGGCTTTAAAATAGCTATATAATTGCTACTTAAATAAATAATTGAGGGCATGGGAGAATGGTGGGACGAGGTTAGTAAGTAGTGAGAAAATATTATGGCTTAGGATGACACATTCTACTTCCATTTTTAAAAATGCTTATAAACAACTCATTCTGAGTAAGTCTTAACCATTTTTCATCATTCTCAGAGCCCCTGTACTGTCATATTAGTCAACATAACAGAGGTGAGATGAATGTTTTACTTTGCATTTCTCTGATCAATAATGATTTAGAACATTTTTTCATACAACTAGAAGGAGCTTTGATTTCTTCATCTGAAAACTGCTTGTTCATGTCCTTTGACCATTTGTCAGTTGGGAAATGACTTATATTCTTATACATTTAACTCAGTTCCCTGCATATTTGAAAAAAGGAGACCTTTATCAGAGAAAGTTGTTGTGTCTCCCTGCTTTAAATGAGTTTCTTATAGACTGTATATTGTGGGATTCTGGCTTTTAATCCATTTTATCTTCTTTTGCCTTAAGGGTGAGTTTATCCTATTCACATTCATAATTATGATTACTGTATAATTCTCTCCATCTTATTTTTCTCCTATTTATCCTTTTTTCTCTCCTTTCATCCTCTCCTTGTTCACAAATGATTTTGCTTTTGTTTACTTGCCTACTTTAATTCTTCTCCCTTTTGTTTATCCTCTGTCCCTTCCTCTGCATTTTTTTGTTCCCTCTTCCCTTATTACTTCCCTATTGGATAAGATAGGTTTCTATACCTAACTGAAAGTAGGTGTTATTTTCCCATTTTGTGCCAATTCCAATGAAAGTAAGGTTCAAGCATTGCCTGCCACCCCCTCATCTTCCCTTCTACTCTACTGATTCTTAAATGCCCCTTCATGTAAGATAATTTACCCACAACCTCATCTCTTTTTCTCTTTACCCAGTGTATTATTCTTTCTTATCCTTTAATGTTTTTAAAATATCATCCTTTCATATTCAGCTTACTCCCTACTCTAGTCTATATATGCTCCTGTTCATTACCCTAAAAGTGATTAAGTTCTTAAGTATCTTTAATTCCTCAAGTATCCTAAGTACTTTAAGTATCATAGGTACTTCAAATATCCTAGATATCTTAAGCATCTTAGTTACCACCTTCTTACTTGTAATCAGTTTAACCCCATTGTTTCCCTTGATTATTTTTAGTATAATAAGTACTTTTAGGCATCTCTTGTACTATAGAAATCTTAAGAATTCTAGTTGGCACTCCCACTTGCAGGGATGTGCTTGCTTTAACCCCACTAATTCTACTGAATTTTTTTCTATTTACATTTTGTTCTTCTTTTGAGCGTCAAACTTGATAATCAAATTATCTTTTTAGCTTCTATCCATTTCATTAGGAATGCATGGAATTCCTCTATTTCATTAAATATCTAACTCTTCCCCTGGATCATTATGCTCAGTTTCTCTGGGCGGGTGATTTTTGTTTGTAGGCCTGGATCTTTTCTTTGCCTTGCAGAATAGCATATGTCATGCCTTCTGATCCTTTAAAGTAGAAGCTGCTAGGTTCTACTAGAAGCTGCTAGGTTCTACTAGAAGCTGCTAGGCATAATTGCAATTGTGGTTCAATAATATTTGAATTGTGAGGTGTTTTTTTTTCCTGGTTGCTTATAGTATTTTCTCCTTGCCTTGGGAGATCTTGAATTTGGCTATAATAGTCTTAGGCTCAGTCTCAGATTGAGCATTCTGCAGAACTGGCCTGGCCAGCCAGCTATATGGAGGTTTGTAGCTTTTCAGTTCAGCTGGTTTGAGTTGGGTTCTGCCCAATCTTGCCAAGGCTGGACCTATTTGGGTGGAGTTCCTCCCACCACTGCCTGGGCTGGGTTATGCCTGTCCTCTGTTCCAGTTGGACTATCTTCCCACAGCTGTTTGTTCTGTATCATGTTAGTTTCTGCTCTTACCCTGCTGCAGTTGGACTAAGCCAACTATCCTTTTTCTCCTGCCACCTATGCTGTATCATGTGCCAGTTTGCTGAGGTTTATTCAGGGTTCTGTCCTCATACCTCAGTGAGATGAATCTTCCTTGCTGTCTCTCTATATTGCTCTGGACCAGAGCTCTGCTTCATCCCTTCTTCAATTTGTTCTGAGACTCCAGCATTCATTTTGAGGCATTTTTGTTCTTCTGTGGTTGTTTAGAAAGTGATTAGCAAGCTTCAAGTGTTTCTTACTTCACCATCTTAGTCTGATCTGCCTCTACCACTGCCACTGACATTGACCCCACAGGGTGATTGCATTTAAGGGAGGAAGAATTACACAGAGTCAATAGTTTCACTCTCTCTTCCTAAGACATCTAAGTCTAGTGGCAAATCAAAAGTCAGGATGTCTGGTGATGGCCCTGGATGGTGTTTCTGATGTCTGATTAAGCTTTGTGTGTTCCACAGCACCTGCTTCACCACCATCATGGTCTTTGGAACAAATTGTACTCATCTGTCTATTCTGAATGAGAGAAAACATGCCTGGGATTGGGCATCCCTTAAGTCACTAATAGGTGAACTGGAAGAAAAATAGGGGAAATGACCAACAACTCATAAGAAGTCCTTGATTTGAGATTAACTGACTTTAGTAATCAGGACTTTAAAAATTCCTCTTTTTAGAACATGTTGTGTGTATGGCATAATAGAGAACTGACCTTAGAGAGACTTGCATTCATATATTTTCTCTGAAATATATTAACTATGTGACCCAGGGTAAATCATTTAACTTCTTAGCAGTCTAGGCAATTCCCTAAGACTATAAATTTCAGAGAAAGTTATATGGTGAAATGAGTTTCTTTATTGAGGAGTTTCCTATCCAGAGTTGTGCTGGAGTCATCTTGCCTTGACCAGTTGTAAGTTTTCAATTTTAGAATTTATACTTCAGAAATCAACATAACAAACGAAGACTAAGTTTATAGTTTTGTTGACTATCTAGATATAAAGTGATGTAGAAAATGTTAATAATAAAGATTAAACTGTAAAAGTATGACCTTTTTCTTTTAAAGAGTTTTTCTTAAACATTACCACCCTACCATTGCTTATGACAAGAGAATCAGAGGTCCAGGCCCTGTCTCTATCTCCCTCATTTTATCATTTATTCTATTTAGCATCAATTCATTAAGTTTTGAAATCATAGATTAGATATTTTGCCTACATTGTAGTCCAATGTAGAAAGCCATAAAGAAGATTATTTAGGTGAATATTTTCCAATGATCCATGAATTTCTGAATGAATGAAAAAGTACCTATGTAGTGGTTGCAATATGCCAAACACTGTGCTAAATTTTAGAGTCCAAAAAATCAAGTTAGTCACTGCTCTCAAAGAGATTTCATTGTAATTTATATATGTATATATATATATATATAACATATATATATATGTGTGTGTGTGTGTGTGTGTGTGTGTGTGTGTGTGTGTGTGTGTAAAAGAATTTAGTTGTAGGACCGACTGAACATTTTGTAATTCCTAAGAATTGAGTAGGTCAGGGAAGGTAGAGAGGAGGCAAGGTGAGTGCCACATAGGGGAGTGAAGTCAACAATAGGTCCAACTTTGGGGCTGAAGATTCTAAGCTCTAAGTACTCAGACTCATTGGTGTGGCAGTTTGTTTAAAGTCATCTATTTGGATTTCTCAACTTTTTTGTATGTATCCAGAGAAAAAGACTTTTAAGTATGGAAAAACATAAAAGCCAGATTACAGCACAAATTTCAGGCCAAGCTTGTTGAAAAGGAACATAAATTTTGACAGTGGAGATGTGACACAGCTTTAATTTTCTCTATTAGGAACAGCAAGATGATTTTGTGGGTTAAGATTGCAATCCATCAGCCACGAGAAGCACCAAGCTCAACAATTAGCCTTGCCTTCATTCCACATGTTTTATAGGGCCCATTTCTCCCCACCCTCTGAAGTCCTCTTTTCCTTCTTCTTTCTTTTATGGGGGTGAGAAGAAAATGACAGTGGGTAAACTGTAATGAGAATGAGGGACTGATAGCACTAATCAAACACAAACTCACTGGGGAGAGACACATTGTATTTATAAGAGTTCTTTCTAGTTTGAAGAGAATTTTTCTAACACTCTCTTACAGGTCTATAATATGTGGCTACTCCCCTGACTCTCATTCCTCAATATAACTCCATTAATTACTGGCAACTCCACAGAGCTCAGCACACCTGGCTTGCAGATGAGACGTTACAACAGAAGCAGACAGCAGCACACCCAAGCTGCAGTGCGCTGGAGGGTTGGCTACTCACTGCTTAGTTTTATGTGTCTGTGGAAAAAAACAGCCCTGGATTTCACCCAACTGAATGGAGTTACTTTGCATAGTTCCTCTGCTCCATGTCAATATTCCCCTGCACAAAGGGACAATGGGAAAGTTAGATCGTCAAGATGTGAATTAAGTCCATGTGTGGCTGGGAAATACCCATCCCTGTAGATTCTATCTGTGGAAATGGTACCCACGGAGAACAGTACATCACTCATTCCTTATCTTTGCCCATCAACACCATGATATATTTCTGTTAAGGTGAAACGTTGTCTTAGACAAAAGGCTAAGAGTTATCCTCCTTCCTTTTATCCTCCATGCCCCCTGACTCAACAATACTACACAGAAGCATAAAAGCTATATATAACCCTCTTCTTCTGTACATCAAATATATTTTAAGGAAGAATAAGCTCGGAAAGGGAAAGAGTGTTAGTGTCTTTAACATAAAATCAGATCTTCTTATTCCCTGAATGACATGAAGTACTTTTCTCTTAACCTAATATGTTCTATCATATTCAAGGTAGGTTTTACTCTCAGACATTTTGTTTATTTGCTGTCAAGTCAACAATCAAAGATGTGAATGGTCTATTGTTTTGTGAACTTTCTATTTAGCACTCCCAGTGACTGAGTTGGGGGTGATAAGGTGGGAATGACATACAATATTAATCATCTATAACCTAGAAAGCTATCTTCTCATCCTACTGACATGTTTACAGTATGTCCCAGGGCAACTCAAAAAGGAAGAGCAGGTCAGCATAGGTTACACTCATTTAATCTCCCATCATGTTAGGTTTTAGAGTTGGTCTCCCTGCCATCTTTGGATGCAATATGGAAGAACTTGTCCAATCTAACCAGGGATTTAAATAAAGAAAATCATTATAGGCAAGGAAATCTAGAGAGGTGAGTTGATCTTGAATATGGCACAAGAAATCCTTGGGGTAATTGTGTTCAGCTAGAATTGGCCTTATGGACAAATATCACATGTCCTGAGGAACTCCAAGAATGAGCCCTTGCATTATGTATCTCCAATTATTTACAGTTTGGTTTCCCTTCTCCAGTGCTTAGCACAGTGTCTGATACATAGTAGGTGCTTAATAAATGTTTATTGACTAATTCCCCACTCTGGAGGAAAGAAAGAGTGGGAGTTCTTTTTGTAGCTGGGAGGGACATCTGGACCCAAATAAAATCTTTGGGAATGACTGCCTTATATAGATATGGCTACATCCTTGTAAAACCAAAAAAAGTTTGGCCCAGAAACATTTTAAAACTCAATAACAAATGGTTTTTTTGACCTAAACTTGGAACAGAAAAGGAGGAGACTCCACAATTTAACGGAGGCCATGGGACTTTGCTATGTGACAAAATGAAACCTATGTGGCTTCCACTAACATCGGTTTCATAATCGGAAGGGTAATTGGAACTGTTCTTCTGGAGAATGTATTTTGATAGAAATGTCAAAAGATTTTGCAAACTTCTATCTTTTAATCTTGGTCTTTGCTGCAATTATTCCCAGACCTTATTGTGGTTTCCTGCACAAAATTACACCCTCAAGCATAGCAGCCCTGAGTTTACTACAGGCATAGGACAATAAAAAGTCAACAGCAGGAGAAAATATGTTTTATATGTGCAGTTAAGTTTACACAGAGCTGGAAAATATTGGCAAGTGCACTTAATTATGTTACCCTAGTTTCTTAAACATATCTCAAAAAATGCCATATTAAAGAACAGAGAATTAATTTCTTTAGTTATTTTTAGACTATGACTTTAGGGCCTTCAAATATTCTATTTGCAATTGTGATTTAAAGATTTTATTCTGATTTTGTCTAATAGAATTGTTATTCTTTGTTTATATTTTTGTTTAACTTCAATTATTTTCGATTATTAATTGGATGGAAAGTGGTTTCAGTTGAGACACTTTTTTAAAAGTAAGTCAGACAAATGTAATTACAGTTTGTTTAGCAGGTTGGTTTGGGGCTTGTAAGTTTTAAACATCACTTATGTTGGAGGTCTTCACCCTGGACTGTGGAATATCTACTTCAGGAGAGAAACACAAATGTAATGGAAAGAAACCCTGTAAACGTGAAAGACTGACTGCCAGGGCATTAACAGTAGGAGGTTGTAGTGAGTAGTGGGTTGGCACAAGTCAAGCCTGAAATATTTCTGGAGACATAGCACAGTATATCTGTCAAGAAATATTAATATTTGAAAATGGAAGCCAGATGCAATTGATCAAAATCATGTGAGGTCCAAAGATTACCACCTGCCTTAGTATTTATTCAATTCAATTTTTCCACTCTTGAGTTTTTCAAGACTGACACTCCATCTCTCCTGCTGATTCTATCTCTCATCTAATCATTACCAACATTGCTTTGGAAAGATAAACGCAAATGGAATAAAATATAGTGAAATGACTCCCACCAAACATGATGATGGGTTATTGTTAATTGATATTTTGCTTTGATACAACAGATACTTTCCAAAAAATGCCTCCAAATCCCTGACACTAAGTACATTCCCCCAAAAGCAGTTAAAAAAACTACCTAGTTACATGTAGCATATGTGTGTGCACATAGCTCTTTTATAGTTCACCAATTGTTAATGGTTCCAATGCTGTCTGTTGTATTTGACTTAAGTTTATTTTAGATGTGTCTTTAATTAAATTGTTATCTATTGTAAATATAGTTCTTTTGTCTCTACCTTCATTCTATAGCACTTCATTCAAGTCTTCCCATGTTTTTCTGGATTCTTCATATTCATAATTCTTTATGCCAGCATGTAATTCTATTTGCATTCCTGGGTCAGAGTTCATTCATATTCTATTCAATCTTGGGGCAAATATTTCTAAAATATTATCTTTGAATGTCTTCTCTTGCTGTCCAATATCCTTATTGGGAATATAATCCAAGAACTATGATCCTAGTGTCAAAGAAAATGAACAATTTTTAACTTTGTTTTTTAAATGACCAACTTTTGCCTAGATGGCTAGCCAATTCTCATTTCTAGCATCAGTTAACCAGTTAATCTATTTTACAATCCTTCCAACAATGAACTTTTCCCATCTTTTAGTATTTACTCTAATTTAATGAGCAAAAATTATACTTCAGTCATTTTAATTCATATGTATGTCAGAGATTTTGATCAATTTTTCAGCTGGTTGTTGATGATTTGAATTTCTTCCTTTATATATTATTTGGCCAACTTTTCAGTTGAGAAATGACCCCTTAATTTTATAGATCAGTGATTCCCAAAGTGGGCACTACCACTACCTGGTAGGTGCTGCAGTGATCCTGGGAGTGGTGATGGCCACAGGTGAATTTATCTTTTATATTAATTTCCATTAAATTTTAAAAAAAAGTAATTTCTAGGGGGCTAAGTAATATTTTTTCTGGAAAGGGGGCAATAGGCCAAAAAAGTTTGGGAACCACTGTATAGATCATATATATAGATAAGAACCTTAATCTAATACATTGAATAATGTCATACAATAAATCCTTATTTTAAAATGTAAAAACTATTCTTTCCTCTTGGGCCACATGAAAACATAGCCTGAACTTGACCTTCATGACATCTCTGCTCTTGATTATTCATAATTCCATGTAAATTTTGTCAGAATTCTATTATATTTAATATAAATATTTTCATAATCTGAATCTTTTCTTCCACTACTAGTTGTATTGATAGTAATAATATTTGGCTGTTATATGGTGCTTTAAGGTTCCCCAAACTACTTAAATTATCTCATTTAAGCTTTTTAATCATATGGCTAAGATAATGCTAAGCAGGTTAACATCATGATTCTCATTTTACAAACGAGGAAAGTGAGGCTCAGGGTGACTAAATGCTTGTACATACATACGTGGTCATATTATATATCACATAAAATTTTGAACAGAGACCCTAATCAAAAGCCTAGCATTCAGAAAATCACAAATTTAGAACCAAAAGGGTATCTTTAGAAGTCATACAGTGTTTTGTCCTGAATCACATCTTTTATATCAATTATATTATGTAAATCTCACTATTCAAAGTTGTCTAAATCCATTAGGAAACCTTTAAAGATAATTGTGTAAAGGGTTAAATTTGGGGTATGGTAGGAGTTTGAACAAAAGGCAATACACAGTATATTAAACACAAAATACTTAGTTTATTATTAGGAAATACAGATAGAAAATAGGAAGGAGGAAAGTGAAAGTAATCTTACAATAGCTTGTAACTCTATCCCAGATCCCAATCCTAACTAAATTTCTCTAAAAAACTCTAAATCTATCTACCTCAGAGGGGCAGTATCTTCTGCTAGGCTGAAGCCCTCGCCTACTCAGTGTTCCATATCTGTAAACCAACCATCTTTACAAAAAGCATAGGAAAAATGACTTTTTGTAACTGTTCTTTAGACTCATGATTGTTCTTTATAACTTTCTGACAGCTATTTTTTTCAATGATCTATAGTATTTCTTTCCTTTTACAGTCCTCTAATCAATATTCTTTTTACTTTGTGTCAGTCTTTCTATATTTTTTCTATACTTTTCTATACTTTTTTTATTGATCATAAGCGTCATTTATTCATTATTTATTATTAATTACATTATGTTCATATACTACAATTTGTTTACTTATTCTCTAATTCATAGAAATTTATTCTGTTTCTAGTTCCTTGCTACCATAATTGTTAGTATAAATATTTTGGCATGTGTAGGGCCCTTAAAAAAAAGTCAATGAATTCCTTGGGGTAAATGACTAACAATATTGTGCTTGGATTAAAAGATATGGACATTTTAGTGAATTTATTTGCATAATACCACAATACCATCTTTAATAGTATGTCTATCATTCATTAAGGCCTATGACATTGAAAATTATCATATTTTTTCATTTTTCCAATTTCCTCGGTTAAGGTAAAATCTGTTGTTTTGATTTGTATTTTTTTATTAGGAGAAATTTGGAAAATTCTTTCATATGGATATATTCTTTGCAATTGTAATTGTTGAGAATTGTTTATTCATATCCTTTGACTTATCTGAAGAATGGCTTTTGGTTTTATATTTCCATAAATTGTCAATATATCTTGGATACCAAACTTTAATCCAAGAAATTTGATGAAAAGAAGTTGTTGTTTTTTCCATTCAACTACTTCCTTCTCTCTTAAAGTATACTGATTTTTTAGGAGTAAAAGATTTTTAATTTCAGGCAATGAGAATTATCTGTTTTATCTTTTGTATTTGCTTCTGCCCTTTGTTAGTATTAAGAATACAAATTCTATACTGGGCTGTGAAAGCTATATAATCTACTTCTTTCTTTTTGGTATTATATATAATATTAATATTGTTTTAATATTTGATATTAAAATTATGTACTAATTTTATGATAAATTTCAGCAAGAATATTCTCAATTTTTGTTTGTAGTTCTTATCAAATAGGAAGTTTTCCCCCAATTATTTTATATTTTTATGTTTATTGAACACTGGATTATTGACTTCTTTCATTTCTGATTTTCACTTGTCTATCTTATTCCATCAAACTATTTCTATATTTTTAAACCAATATCAAATGATTTTATATAGATTATTTCTTTCTCCAAATCACTTATTATTTTATCAAGTTCTACAAGATATCTGATTTATAGATTAGATACCAATAGAACTCTAAATTAATTTTTAAGTTTGATCTTTTTTTTTATATTGGAATAGCCTAACTATGAGCACTGAATATTGGTCCAGGTATAAATTAATATTTTTTCTTTGAGAAGCACTTTGTAAACAAATAAAAATATTGAGTATTCTTTGAGTAAGCTGACTCCTAAATATTTTATGAATTTTATAGGGGCGTTTTGGAATGGATGTTGCCTTTCCATTAATGCTTCTTGGTCTTTGTAATTATCTAGAAATGCAGTTAATTTTTGTAGGTTTATTTTGTACCTTGCAACTTTGCTGAAGCTTTTGTCTTGGTTATTTTCTTTACTGATTCCCTATAATTTACAAAGTAAATCATCCTGCTATCTTCAAATAGGGATAGTTTTTTTCCTACTCTTTGCCTACATTTATCTAATTTTTTCTTATCTTATTGTGATTGCTGGAATTTCTAGGATTACACCAAAGTAGGGAGAATTTGCATACTTCTTTTGTTTTATTAGGAAAAGTTCCAGTATATCCTCATTGCATATGCTTGCTTTTAGTTTAAAAAACTTCATGTGATTTTAAAAAATATTTTACCTTCCATCTTGGAATTAATACTGTGTACTGGTTAGAAGGCAGAATAGTGGAAAAAACTAGACCAGTGATGGGCCACCTTTTGAGCTTGGTGTGTCAAAATTTACCAAAAACTGAGCATAACTAGGGTGGTATGCCACTTCGAGAAAAAAAACACCATAATTTTGCAATATTTATAGCTTAAATAACAAAAATGTATAATAGTAATATATAACTATATTTAATAAACCAAAAACTAATTATTTAACTTACCTGCTTAGTGACTTCTTTCTTCATCTTTCAGTTGGTTTCTTTTGTCAGTCTTGATATTATTTAACTTGTGCGGGGTGCTGTGAACTAAGATAAGTGAGGGGGAGGAGAAATTCTTTAACTAACCTGCCTAGTAGTGACTTTTTTGTTGCTGAATTTCATTGGCTAATGAAAATTCATTTAGCTTCTAAATCTTCAACTGAAGGATAGTATTTTGTACACTTCAAGCCTAAGTAAGCACTACTAACTTCATCTGTCAACCTGTTTCTTTTGTTGGTTTTTATATTATTTGACACTAAGAATAAGGTCTCACAAAAGTACATAGAGGGAAAATTTGTGAGTAAAGCCATTGTTATATTTTTCAGGGTACTAAAAGTGTCTGGTAATCAGTTCCAGGCACTCCAAATTTCCTGTTTGTAGTGGCACTCCTCTTGATTCTCCAAGCAGCACCTTTCCAGATTCTTAAGCTTTGACCTCAAGTCAACAAATACCTGAGCCCAGATGCTGTCTTGAAATTCTTCAAATTGCATCTCCAAATCATAAGTTTGCATCCATTGGAAGGTAATTAATTCCAAACTACTGTAGACTACTACATCAGGATACTTAATTATTTTCATGGTCTGTTCTAGGCTTCTAAATTGATTAAATCTATCACTGAAATGGTCAAGTAGCGAGTCTAAAACATGCTGGTACTTTATATGCAAGGGTTCCATTTAATTTTGTACAGCTGCACTGGCCTTCTCAAAATACTTTCTTACTCAAGGAAAACACTTATAAGTTTTAGTTTCTATATCTCACTTGAAAATTTTAAGTTTACTTTCAAAAACTTTTAGGTATCCAAATATAACATCAATACTTTTGCCAAAACCTTGTAACTTTAAATTCAGTTTATTAATATGAACAGAGTGATCTGTAAAAAACATCAGGGTGTTGACCTACTTATCATCATTGAGCTGAGGAAAGTTTCCCAGATCCTTATCCTCAAGAAATACCTTAATTTCTTCAAAGCACTCCACAAAGCTCTCAAGAACTTTGCCTTGGCTCAGCCATCTTACATTATTGGACATAAGCAGTCCACTGTAGGTGGAATCAACCTCCAGTAAAAGTGCAGAAAATTCTCACTTGTGAAGGGGGTGAGCAGCTATTAAATTAATTATTATTGTAACTATCATTGTTGTTTAAGTCAGTGAATCCTATCTTAGCACATAAAGCCTCCTGATGGATAATACAATAAAAAGGCAAAATCAGATGTCCAATAGCTTTCGTAAACAATTTGAAAAATCCAAATTTTTTCCCCACCATGTTTGGTACCCCATCTGTCGCCACTGACACAACTTTAGAGATATCAATGCTTAGGTCACGGAATGTTTGTATAACGACCTTATATATTTTGCTTCCTGATGTACTTGTTGGCATTGATACTAACTTTATCAACTCCTCTCTCATTGTGAGACTATCCAACTGAGCATGTGATGTGACATCAGCAGTTTCATCAAGAGAAATAAAAAAATATTTACAATTACTTATGTCTCTCTTTAATTGATGTTGTATTTTTGTGTTCAGTCTCATTACTCTGTCTTTTATAATATTTCTACAGAATGATAACTCAGATATTCTCTTAATAATTGCATCTTTATTCTGCATATCATGAAATAGAACTGGTGCACATCTTGGGAGAGTTTCTTTAATAAATTCCTCCTCACTGAGTACTTTTCCATGCTGAGTTATGGAGTGAGCAATGCACAAAATTGTGGATGTTAAATTTGTAGAGCCTTTTACGAATTTAAGGATGGAATTAGATTGGCTCTTATAAACGTGTAGCTGCCTGGAAATGTATTCCTTCCTTTCATCCTCACTTTTTTTCAAGAGCTGGGAATGATTAATTTCAAAATGTCTATTTTTATTTCACATTCTGCTTACTATTACTTCAGTACATAGAATGCAAAATGATCTGCCATTTTTTTTCTATAATGCCACACATCTCAGTCCATTTCTCTTGAAAGGGTCAGCTACTGCTAAGGATAAAAATGAATATATCTTTTTGTTTAGCAGAACATGGCACATTTACAAAGATTGACCATGTACTAGAGCATAATAACATTGCAAATAAACACAGAAAAGGAGAAATAATGAATGCAAATTTTTCAGATAATGATGCAATAAAATTATAATTTGTAAGGGATCATGGAGAGGCAAATTTAAAATTAATTGGAAACTAAATAGTCTAGTTCTGCAAAAATGGTGGGTCAAAAACAAATCATAGAAACTATTATGGACTTCATTGAAGAGAATGACAATGAAGAGACAACATATCAAATTTATATCCCAAAGTACATATATCAATAAGATATAGAGGGAGGAGGTCAATGAATTGGACTTGTGATTTAAAAAATTAGAAAAAGAACAAATTAAAAATCCCCAGATAAAAACTAAATTTAAAATCCTAAAAATTAAAGGAAAAATTAATAAAATTGAAAAGTAAAAGAATTATTAAACTAATAAATAAGACTAAGAGCTGGTACTTTGATAAAAAAGAAATGAAAAAGATAAAGTATTGGTAAATATAATTTAAAAAAAGAAGAGAATCAAATTTAACAGCATCAAAAATGAAAAGGGTGACCTCACCTTTAATGAAGATGACATTAAGACAATTATTGAGAACCACTTTGTCCAATTATATATTAATAAATATGACAATCTAGGTGAAATAATTGAATGTTTACAAAAATACAAAATGCCTAGATTAACAAAAGAGGAAATAGAATACTTAAATAACCACATCTCAGGAACAACAATTGAACAAGCCATCAGGGAACTCCTTAAGAAAAAATCCCCAGGGCCATATAGATTCACAAGTGAATTAATTCTATTAAACATTCAAAGAACAACTAATGCCAATACTACACAAACTATTTGACAAAATGAGCAAAGAATTGTTTTTATGACACAAATATGGTACTGATTCCCAAGCTAGGAAGACCAAAAACAGAGAAAGAAAACTACAAACCAATCTCCTTAATGAACATAGATACAAAAATCTTAAATAAAATACTAGCAAAGAGACTATAGCAAGTCATCACAAGGCTTATTCACTAGGACCAGGTTGGATTCATACTGGGATTTTGATGCTGTTTTAACATTAGGAAAACCATGCACATAATTTACCATATCAATAACTAAACTAACAGAAATCACATGATTGTCTCAATAGATGTAGAAAAAGCCTTTGACAAAATTCAACACCCATTCCTATTAAAAACACTAGAAATTATAGGATTAGCAGGATATTTTCTCAAAATAATAAACTATTTATTAAAAACCATCAGCAAGTATCATATGCAATGGGGATAAGTTCCCAATAAGATCAGGAGTAAAGCAAGGATGCCCATTATCACCACTATTATATCATATTGTATTAGAAATTAGTAGTAGCAATTAGAAAAGAAAAGGAAACTGAAGGAATTATAGTAGGCAACAAGGAAATTAAACAACTACTCTTTGCAGATGATATTATGGTATACTTAGAGAATCCTAGAGAATCAACTAAAAAGCTAGTGGAAGGGGGCAGCTGGGTAGCTCAGTGGAGTGAGAGTCAGGCCTAGAGACGGGAGGTCCTAGGTTCAAACCCGGCCTCAGCCACTTCCCAACTGTGTGACCCTGGGCAAGTCACTTGACCCCCATTGCCCACCCTTACCAATCTTCCACCTATGAGACAATGCACCGAAATTAAGGGTAAAAAAAATTTAAAAAAAAAAGCTAGTGGAAATAATCCACAACTTTCACATAGTTGCAAGATACAAAATAAACCTACATAAATCATCAGCATTTCTATATATTTGCAACAAAATTCAGCAGCAGGAGTTAGAAAGAGAAGCTCCATTTAAAATCACTCTAGACAAGATAAAATACCTGGGAATCTATCTGCCAAGATAACCTTAGGAATTATATGAACACAACTACAAAACACTTTTCACACAAATAAAACTAGATCTAAATAATTGGAAAAACATTAATTGCTCATGAATAGGATGAACTAATATAATATAAATGAGAATCCTACCTAAACTAATTTGCTTATTCAGTGTCATATCTATCAAACTCTCAAAAAACATTTTTATAGAATTAGAAAAAATAGTACAAAGTTGATTTGGAAGAACAAAAGATCAAGAATATCAACTAATGAAAAAAATATGAAGGATGGAAGCCTAACAATACCAGATCTCGAACTGTACTATAAAGTGATGATCATTAAAACAATATGGTACTGGCTAAGAAATAGGTGAATCAGTGGAATAGACTTGGAGTAAATGACCTCAGCAAGATAGTGTTTGATAAACACAAAGATCCCAGTTTTGGATATAAGAACCCACTATTTGACAAAAACTGTTGGGAGAATTGGAAAACAGTGTGGGAAAATAAAGGTTTAGGTCAATATCTCACACCCTATACCAAAATAAATTCAAAACAGGTAAATAACTTAAATATAAAGAGGGAAAATATAAACAAATAAGATGAACATAGAATAGTATACTTGTCAGATCTATGGGAAAGGAAGGAATTTAAGAGCAAGCAAGAGACAGAGAATATTACAAAATGTAAAATGAATAATTTTGATTACATTAAATTAAAAAGGCTTTGTACAAACAAAACCAATGCAATCAAAATTAGATGGGAAGCAACAAATTGGGAAAAATTTTGTAAAACAAAAGCTCTGACAAAGGTCTAATTACTCAAATATATAAGGAGCTAAAGAAATCATACAAAAAAAATCAAGCCATTCTCCAACTGATAAATGTGCAAGGGACATGAATAGGCAATTTTCAGATAAATAAATCAAAACTATCAATAAACTCATGAAAAAGTGTTCTAAATCTCTCATAATTAGAGAAATGCAAATCAAAACAATGCTGAAGTACCACCTCACACCTAGCACATTGGCCATTATGACAACAAAGGAAAATAATAAATGTTGGAAGAGATATGGCAAAATTGGGACACTAATACATTGCTGGTGGAGTTGTGAATTGATCTAACAATTCTGGAGGGCAATTTGGAACTATACCCAAAGAGCTTTTAAAGAATTCATTCCTTTTGATCCAATAATACCACTATTAGGTTTGGATAATAATGAAAAATGTTTGTACAAAAATATTCACAGCTATGCTTTTTGTGGTGGCAAAAATGAGAGGGTATCCCTTGATTGAGGAATGGCTGAACAAATTGTGTTATATGATTTTGATGGAATACTACTGTGCAATAAGGAAC
This sequence comes from Gracilinanus agilis, assembly GCF_016433145.1. Lineage (NCBI taxonomy): Eukaryota > Metazoa > Chordata > Mammalia > Didelphimorphia > Didelphidae > Gracilinanus > Gracilinanus agilis. Next base: position 372,955,472 of record NC_058130.1, read on the forward strand.
AATAAACTACTTGATTTTCATAGGAGCTGGAAAGACCTCCACAAACTGATGTGGAGTGAAATTAGCAGAACCAGGGAAACAATGTACACAGAGACTGAAACATTGTGGGATGAAGATATGTAAACAACTTTGATCCTGATAGCAATGCAATGATACAGGACAATCCTGAGGTATTTATAAGAATGTTATCCACTTCCAGAGAGAGAACTGTAGGAGGAGAAAAGTACAAGGAAAACATTAAATTTTTCACTTGTTTATATTATTTGAAGGGTTTTAGTAAATGACAAATCATTAAGATATTAAAGATGTATTCAAAAGCTGACTCTAATTAGCAAAGTGTCCATGGACCAAACTTACGGATATCTTTCTCATATTTTACATGATTGATTTCTGAATTCTGAAATTTGATTGGGTTAAAATTTTGTTGAACTTAAAAATTAAGCCTCTATTATTAAATTCTGCCTGAAAGCTGGCCCATAAATTGTGAAGGTCTTTTGGAATGTCTAAGACTTAACATCTGAAAAAGTGGTCAGACTGAATAGGTTTGAACCAGGGTTCTGGAAGAAGAAGGTTTTTTCACTAATCAGGATAGACTTGCAAAATACTCTTCCTGGACACCTGGCTGTACAATTGTGTTACTACTCATTTCTTTATCTTTGTAATTGGATGCTAATATTATGTTAATACCTTTGTTGTTTCCTTTGTTTGATTGACACCCCAAAACCCCCAATGCTAAAATACTATAATAAAGGGTTCAGTGAGCAAGGACTCTGTATGTGTGTGAGCTGCCTTGCTAACACCACATTGCAGATCTGTCTGTCTCTTGTGTGTTGTTTAATCTATGTCTCTCCCTCCCTAGTCCTTAAACCCCTCATTCATTGTTCCTCAGCCTTTGGCCCCCCTCCTAGGTGAAATAATCCATGCATGATTTTTGGAGAGGGTTTTGGCTTTTAAAAACCTATTACAAAAATGAATAATATGGAAATAGGTATTGAGTGATAATACATACAGAACCCAGTGGAATTACTTGCAAGCTCTGGGAGGGGGGAGGGAAAAAGGGGAGCTAAAGAACATGAATCATGTAACCATGGACAAATACTTAAATAAAATTAAAAAGTATGCTGAAGAGAACATGGAGGTGTACACACTGTCCCTGAGTAATTCAAAAGAGAAATGAGAATTATGGGAGAAGTCAATAATCCTAAACACCATAATGCAATAATTAAAACAAGAAAAATGCACAAACAAAAAAAAATGCATAGTTCACTTCCAAAAAGAGACTACAAACTCACAGGCACATAGTGGTTAAATTTAATAATCCAATAAAAAACAATACATTTTGTAAATGATCAGGAAAAAGACTTTCTAATACCAAGAAATTTGAATGACAACACTAATCTGTACCCACCAAAAAAGGTTAAAGAAGATTGAATATATTCTAAAGAGCAAGGGAACTTAGGAGGACAGTATAGAGGTGAGGTGAATTGGTTCACCAAGGGGTCAAGATGGGGAAAAGAAGAGAAAGTGACTAATGCAGAGGAAATGTCCTCTGAAAGAAATGAGGGGCCAAGGGATTAGAGGTCATAGGGTGGAGGAAGAATAGAATTTGGTAAGGGAAAGACTACTTGACTTTATTCTCTTTGTGTTCTTTATAGGATTAAAATGTCTAAAGCACCAAGTTTTGAGTTCTTCTTCCAGATAATTTCTGTTATCACCTTGAAATCCTTGATACTTACTCCAAACCCCACTCTCTTAGTCCCATTCATGTTTTGCTTTAGTATTAGATGTATCATTTTTTGCAGGAATTAGTAAGGATAACAATCTTGCCTCCTGGTTAGACATTTTCCCATGTCATGGATAGTGCTGTGCAATTACACTGCTTGCTTTCCCCATAATCATTTTCTTTCTCATGTGCCACTGAAAATCCTCTCATTTCATACTTTCCAACCTTTCTGAATGTGGATTGCCCCCAGGTGCTTTGATCTCCTGTCTCCTGAAGCAGGACATTGTCCACATTTTTTCAAAGGAAATCATCTCCCTAAACAACAAATCTCTGAAGATTTTCTCATTGTAATATCCCCATCTATCAGTGAAAAATATATCTCTACCCTCTGTTGGAGTATTCTTCAAGGATGATCCCCTACCAAGAAAGAGATATCTGAACTTTTGTCCCTGTTGAAATTCTTCCCTTTATCAAATCACTTATTCTTCTATGGTCTCTTTTTCAGACAGGAATCAGGGATTATTTTCCTTTTGTTGTTTACTGTTTGCTTCCTTAAGGTATATTACACATTTCCCTATATCTTCAACTTCTCTTTTCCCTTCTTGTGCAGCCTTTCATTATGCAATTTAATGTTACAAAATAAATATTTTGTGTAGGAGGGAAATGGCGAGCTTTAGTCCATAGTGTTTTAGGCCTATTCCTCTAGTGTTACTTTTCCTATTTCTTTAAATTTCACTTGCATCTTTATCTCCTTGTATATTATTAAAAATGAGTAAATTCATTAATGGACTGTCCCATTTTTATACTTTTTTAAAAACTTCATGTTTTCTTCTTTTTATTCCCCCCATCCTCCCCCAATTTAGAGATAGGAATAATGTACTTCATTACATGTGCTTTCCTTAGAAGTCTAGTTCACTTACTTTTCTTGTGATTCTTTTCTTTAACATGTCTGCAAATAAATAATCTATTCAGACATGCATTTTGTTTTGTTTTGTTTTTGTTAGGAATGCTTCTTATACTTCTCTTTTCTTAACATTCAGTCTTTTTCTTTGATGATTACATTTTGCAGGGTACATAATTTCAGACTGCATCTTGAGCTTTCCTGCTTTTTAAAATATATTAATCAATTTTCTCCTGTGATTCTGGAGAGTAACAAATAACCTTTTTAAGGATGGGGTTTTGTGCAGAGGAAAGGGAACCAAAGGAGCCAGAGAAGGCAGTTGCTGACAGTTGCAGACAGTTGAGACCAGAGAGGATTCTGGGAATTTCTCTGAGGAAGAGGAAAAGAGAGGTCTTCTAGAGGAGGACTGGGAGGAGAGAGGAGGAGAACATCCAGCTTGTATCCAGTCCTGAGGACTTCTTGAGGATCTTTCTTTGGAAATTGAAACCCTGATTCCCTGATCAAAGCCATTCAATCACATCTCACCCATCAAGACTTCAACTATCGAGTAGGCTAAGTTTTTGGACTCTATTTGGGGAGCAATCTCTTAGTCTTCTTCACCCATTACCCAACCTTGCTGAGATACCCCTTTTCAGTCAAAACTGACAATTATAGAAAAGGATAGAAACAGAAAAATAGAAATAGAAATAGAAGGAGAAGGAGTGAAGGGAGAAGCTTAGGAGTGGGAACCACTAAGGTTCCCACCTAAATGATGGACCTAATAAGAATAGTGAAGAAGGCACCCCAAAATCCCTCTGCCCTTCACCCTTTTCCCCAAACCCTGATTTGTGAATAATAAAAAGCCATTCAACAGTTAGATAGCATTCCAGAGTGCCTGAGAGACAATGAGGGAGAGGGGAACCACAGCTTGTTCTGGCTGCCTCCATCTTGAAGCTGGAACACCTGCTGTGAATTTAACTGATTGGGGAGAGATTTATGTGAACCCCATCCTTATCCAGGATCAGATTGGGTTAAGATTGAGGTACCACATACCTCATCTTATAGGGAAGCCTTGCCCCCAGCACCTGTGGGGCAGGAGGACCATCCAGGTCACCCAGTTTCAGGATCCCCTTAAAGTCTCCCAGTATATATTTGGCCCCAGGGGAGTTATAGAAGAGAGACTCACCACATAGACTTTCTCTATCTCAATTGTATAAACATTCTCTACTTGTCATTTTTAATTTTTACACCTTGTACTACTTGAATTTCCTTTCTTTACATTCATCTTTAAAGTTATTTCTCCTAGTTCCTTGCAGAATGTGTTGTTAACATTGGGGTTATTAAGTTTACTCACTTTGTGTCTTAGAGTTTTATTTTCTGCTTATAATGACCTGAAGATTCTTTATATTTTTATTTTTTATATTCAGAAATTTTGACAATCTAATATCTCTTCACTCATCTGCTTATATGGCTGGTGCTCACATATCAATCTTCTGCACCTAACACATCTTTCCCTGTTCCCTATATATCACTGGTCCTATTTGTGTCTTTGTCTGCCCCCTTTCTCCCACATTATTTTTCTGCTGCAATGTGTTCTTCCTCTTGGTTCTGGCCATCCCCTCACATGGGTGTCCCTGGCCCCCCAAGTGCTTATCTGCTTTTTTTTTTCATTTCTCTATCTCTGGCCCCCATTTGTCCTTGAACTGTATGCTGACCCCTTTCTTTCTCTGTGTGGTCGCCTTATTGTGTCTTCTTCCATCTTTTCTTCCCCATATCTGGGAAAATTGCACTTTGTAAAAATCAGCCCACTTACTTAAAGAATGGTCCACTTACCTAAAGTAAGGGTTTTCTGTATTATATGCCTTCAATAGAGTAAATATTATGCTATTTATTATCTTTTGACTTTTAATATTTTGATTTTCTTTTTAACCATTAGGGAATTATTCCATAAGTATTTGGCTAGAGTTTCATGATCTTTAGGGGATTTAAAGGATTCTGTGTTTTATTAGGTAAATATCACAGACAAGGAATAGCAAACAAGTTATTTTAAATTGAATAGTCAGCCTTTAAATAGTGCAATATAAAATTACTAGAATTGTAGGTAGGTGACAGAATTTGAAGGGTTTTAAGTGACAGGCAGAGGAGTTTATATTTTATGCTAGAGATAACTGAGAACTATTGAAGACTTTAATTTACTGGGGCTTGAGTGGGGAGAACAGCAACATGGTTAGAGTTCCGTTTTAGGAATTTCGGTTTTTTAGCTTTATGGAAAATGCTTTAGTGAGACTGAAAACAGGAAGAACAATTGAGACGCTGTTGCAATAGTTCTAGTGAAAAGCGTGAAGATCTGAACTAAAGAATAGTTTTAGAGCGATTAAAGATCAGGATACTGATATAAGAGATGTCATCAGGGTAGAATCAAAAGATTTGGTAATTCATTTTACATGAGGAGTAAAGGAGAAGGAAAAGTTAAGGTTGACTGTGGCTCTGACTTTGAGTTATTAAAATGATGGTGATGTCTCTAAATACAGAGATTTTAAGAAGGGAAGTTTGGGGAAAAAGAAATAGACTTGAGTTGAGATCCCTATTGGGATATCTAGGCAGACATTAAAGTATCATAAAGCTATGAATGTAGAGCCATAAGAGCCCATAGATACCATTGTACAGGCTGTTGTTAAGGAAGGACTAAAGTTCAGAAGAGAGAGGGCTGTATCTGAAGGGGGGCAAAGTTAGCCTGTATATAGAAATATACAATTTACTTTAGGAACTTTTTGTCAGTCTTTGTTTCAAACAGTACCTTTTCATCTCAGGACTTAATCACATTTTCACTCAGGTGAACCTTAGTGTTTTGGAATTCTGGGTTGTCTTTCTCTGTCACTGGGTTCTGTTGTATTTGGTGTATTCCATGAGTACAGTGTTTTATTTTTTGTTGGTTGGCCATTTCATTTAGTTTGACTCTTTGTGGTCCTATTTTAGATTTTCTTTGTAGAGGTACTAGGGTGGTTTGCCATTCTTTCTCCAGGTCATTTAACAGAAGAGGAAAGAGAACAAACAGGGACAAGTGACTTGCCCAGAGTCCTATAGCTATGAAGTGTCTAAGGACAGATTTGAACTCAGATCTTTCCATCTCCAGTCCAAAGTTCTATTTACTATATCCATATGATATTATATACACTGTTGGAAGTTAGTGCTTCCTCATAGCATAGTTATATTAGGAACAATATGAGGCAATTTTTAAAAAGAAACCTCTTTTTATATCAGAAAAAAATTACTAACCTCATATTCAAGAATATATGAGAAGTCGTTCTACTCTAATATAGTCTATTCTAGCACAAGGTGAAGAAGTAGCAAAGAGAGTAGCTTAGACTTCATATGAGGTAAATCTTCCTAACATTTAGAGTTATTCAATAATTGGAATGAGCTACCTCATAAAATTTTAGTATGAATATTATTTGTGAGTCTTTAAGAGGTTTTCAAGCAAAAATGATCACTTTTCACTTTTGGCACAGAAAGAATCATTTTACAAATATAATTAGATACTTTGGGACCCTTTCAACTTTCCAAATATTAATTTACTGAGCTATTTAGTATTAATAACTGAGAGGAATATTATTCTACTATTATTTAGTATAATTTAATATTAACACCTCTCAAACATTAATGCAACTTAAGTATGATAATTATTATGAATCTTTATTATTTAATATTGTTTTTACTGAATCATTAAAATTATAAAAGGAGCTTAAATCAGAATTTCTTTTAACTTGATGACATAAATTAAAACAATAGTTTAAAAAGACTGGCCCTAAGCCTATTTTTCTCAGCAAGCTAATAACTTTTTTATGATTTTAAATAAAGTTTTGTTTTCAAAAACATAAAAAACATTCTTAAATCCCAGTGGTACAAAAACAAGTGGCCAGCAGAATTTAGTCCCTATCCTTAATTTGCTAATCCTTGGATTATCACTTCGCAACTGGGAAATTTACTCATTCCAAATGAATGAAGAGGGGGAAGAAAATAGGGCCTAACCCAGAGAACCTTGGAGAATAGTCACAGATACATAGCATGAGAGTGATGATAATTCTACAAGATAAAGTGAGGAGTGATCAGTAGTTTTGGAAGTCAAACCAAGAGAGAATAGTTTCATGAAAATTTGAAGAGGTGAGAGTATCCAGGAAGAGATGACGGTCAGCATTAAACAATATCAAAAACAGCAGATAAGTTGACTCAGACAAGAACTGAGAAAATGCCATCACATTTGACCATACGAGATCACTGATAATTTTGTAAACAGGAGATTCAGTTGATTGAGGAGGTCAGAAGCTAGATTGCAAAGGGTTGATTAGTGAAAATGAGAAGAATGGTGAGAATATAAACAACCTTTTCAGAGACTTTGGTTGAGAAAGAGAGAGATGTTGGACAGCTTGAGAGGATGCTCAGGTTTTCAACATATGAGCTGACATACTTTGAAAGCAATAGAGAAGGGACCAGTTAAAAAGGGAGATAGATGATGAATATTTGTGAGACTAAAGATGCACTCTGCCAGTAAGGCAAGGAGGGGGAATTGGGATCAAGTAAACATGTAAAGAGGTTGACCTTGGCAAGGTAAATGAACTTTGTCACACACTGGAATAAAAAAAGCAATGGATAAAAGTTGTAAAATGTAGACCTTGAATCAATGTAAAGAAAAACATTCTAATAATTAGAACTGTCCTAAAATGGAATGGGCTTCCTCAGGATATAGTATATTCCCCAATCTTCAAACAAAGGCAGGCTTACTATTTACTAGAGATGTTTTAGAAGTGAAATAAACAATACTTATTTCAGAGAATTGTTGTGAGGATCAAATGAAATAATATTTGTAAATCACTTAGCACAGTGTCTGACACATAGCAGGCACTATAAATAACTGCTTATTTTCTTCCCCCTTTTCTTCCTCCTTTGCCTCCTCACCTATAACATGAGAAGGTTGGATTAGAAAAACTCTAAAGCCCCTTCCTACTCCAAATCAAGTTTCTGATTTGTGATTCTTCTTTTCTAGCCTTCATAGTGCAATGCCACTGTAAAGTAATACAGAAAGACCTTTTTTTAAATTCTATTTTAAATATGAATAGACTGAACCTAAAGATTTAAAAAGACTTTCCAAAAAGTCATAGATATTGGGTAGTCACAGCATATGGAAATGTATATTTGCCCGATTGTACCTTTATTGAGAATGCTCCAATAAAAATAAAGTTTACTTTAATTCTACTTAAATCTATTATGAGGAAATGAAATTCCTTGTATTTATAGGGTAGATTAATAATACCGATTCCTTTTCACTTTCAATCAGTCATCTTCTAGCTTGACAGCATTATCCTCCAAATGACCAAATATCCTAACACTCCATAAAATCACAATATTGCATTCTCACCTATTATAGTTCAAGGTTATCTGTCACACATGATACTACAAATCACTTGCAGCTTTGATCTTTTAAGATGACTGTATTCGTGGAAAAGACACACTGCCAAGTAGTTTCCATAAGAGGGTATATTTTGACAGATCTGTAAGTATAAAAGAGGAAATGTTTAAAATATAGAATCTATATTTTGGAAGAAGTAAAAGGCCATTTTCAGTGACAGTCAGCCAAAGTTTGACCTTTATGCCTCTGCTAAGTTTCCTAGATAACACATCAAAAAGTCAAGTGAAGATATGAGCACAGACATTACAGATGGGCGATGTTTGTCTCTCCATTTACTTCTCTATAGCACCTTATCTAAAGTAAGATATCCACTGACCCATCATAAGAGTCTTACAGAAAAAGGAACACAATTTTTCTCCCTTTGATGAAGAAACCTTGACTTTAAAATTATTTAATGAGGTAAGGACAATCCTCTATCTGTCTTTTTTATACTCTTATCTTCTGTCTTAGAATGGATACTAATATTGATTGCAAGGTAGAAGAATAATAAGGGCTAAACAACTATGATTAAGTGACTTGCCCAGGGTCATACAGCCAGGAAGTGTCTGAGGCTAGATTTGAACCTAGGTTCTTCTAACTCCAGATGAAGCTTTCTACCTACTGAAACACCTAACTGTCCTAATCTTCTACATACATCTTCATTCCATTTGCCACAGTTTCTACAGTCTGTCCTTCATTCCCTGTTGAAGCCCAAAATTCTTTCTCTTAGAAAGAAAACATATATAAACAATAGGACTTGGCCTTCATAGAATCCAGTGAAACAACAGTTGGGACATACTTGAATTTTCATTTCTTCTGCCTTATCTACTTATCACTAAGCACTAATTCATTCAAAAGTAAAGAAACCTAGAAGAAAAGTTTTACACTAGAAATAAGGATGGCTAGATTCTATTTCTTGACTTCAGCACCTTGATAGTAAAGACTATTTTCTTTTTTAATTTTTATATCTCCAGTATCTAACACACTGCCTACCATTCAGAAGTACTTAATAAATGACTTAGGAACCTTACAGAAATCACTTAACCTCTGTGTTTCACCATGGGGGACATTTGAAAGTTCCATCAATCAAAGCACATTTATTAAGTACCTACAATGTGCTGAAGAATGTTGGGTGCTAAAGATAGAAGGATAGAAGTGAGGTCAGCATATGTCAAGAAACTTTTATTCTGTGAAGGAGATAATTTTACATATAAGCAAAAATAGTATATATATATGAATATATATATATTTAAAAAGTTAAAAGTACTATATAGTTTCATTAGGCAATATGCATATGTTAGGAGGCTATGAATTACTCTTATAGATTTTTTTCATTCTTAACATTTCCTATTAATTCCTGCACAAACTGAGATTTTATTTCCAATAAAACAAGCCAACTCCAAAGCTTTTATTTATTTATTTATTAGTATTCACATGACACACAAAAGTAACATTTCTAAGCTCATGGTTCTTCTTTGTTACTGAGAATCCCACATGTTTCTATCTGTTTTGGAGGAGTTAGGGTGGACTGTGGTGGAAGTTTCTGATTAATATAGTATTTCTATTTGGGATCTGTTGATTTTTATGTCAGGAACCCACTGAGTTGTTTTGGAGGTTGTTGCCCACATTCCTTCCTGTCTGGTGGTTTCAGCCATTCCATAGTGGTTTTAAACATTTCTGATCAAAATTTTAGAATCACATACATGAAAATAATTACCTTTGATTATAGGGAGGTGAGTTTCATACGTGTGAAAAAAGATAGAATTTGACCACTATGGTTTGAGGATGACAGCTCTAAAAAGAAAAGACTATATATATATATATATATATATTTTTTTTTTAAATCACTCTGGTTATATGTACATTTTTGCATCCATGTTTTTCATTGTCTTTTGAAACCTAAAGAACTATAAAATAGAGGCTTGGCTTTCTGTCTTACGTGCTCCTATACCATTAGCTCTCCAAGACCCTTATAAGCCTGTTGCAGCCTAGTTTGGAAATCCTTCTGTTGTTTTTTTTTTAACATTTATTAATATTTATTTTTTAGAAAAGTTAACATGGTTACATAATTCATGCTCTTACTTTCTCCTTCACCCCCAAGCTTCCCCCCCCCATGGCCGATGTGTATTTCCACTGGTTTTAACATGTGTCATGGATCAAGAACTATTTTCAAATTGTTAATAGTTGCATTGGTGTGGTAGTTTTGAGTCTACATCCCCAATCATGTCCGCCTCAATCCACGTGTTCAAGCAGTTGTTTTTCTTCTGTTTCCACTCCTATAGTTCTTCCTCTGAATGTGGGTAGCGTTCTTTACCATAAATCCCTCAGAATTGTCCTGGGTCATTGCATTGCTGCTAGTACAGAAGTCCATTACATTCTATTTTACCACAGTGTATTGGTCTCTATGTACAATGTTCTGCTGGCTCTGCTCCTTTCGCTCTGCCTCAGTTCCTGGAGGTCTTTCCAGTTCACCTGGGACTCCTCCAGTTTATTATTCCTTTTAGTACAATAGTATTCCATCACCAGCATATACCACAATTTGTTCAGCCATTCCCCAATTGAAGGACATACCCTCTTTTTCCAGTTTTTTTGCCACCACAAAAAACGCAGTTATAAATATTTTCGTACAAGTCTATTTATCTATGATCTCTTTGGGGTACAAACCCAACAATGGTATGGTTGGATCAAAGGGCAGGCATTCTATTATCTATACACTATATATATAATATATATATATATATATATATATATATATTCACTGGGTAGATAGATTTGTTACTTAATTGGGGATTTTTAATGTGTTCTTTTTCTAGTTCAGTCATGTCTAGTCTAGTGCAGTCTTTTTTGTTGGATGTCTAAATGACTCTTTTTCTCATTCATTATTTATTGATGTTAATGTTCAGAAAAATAAAATTTATCCTAAATATAGCTCTAGATATATCCTATGAATTTTGGTATGTTGCCTCATTATTGTCATTCTCTGTAATTTGTTGTTTTTATAATTTGTCTTTTGACCCACTCATTCTTTTTTTACTCATTCTTTAAGATTAGATTATTTAGTTTCCTATGTATTTTAATATATAATTCCATAACATTTTGTTGAATAGAGTTTTTATTGCATTATGGACTGAATAGGATGCTTTTATAATTCTCTACTTTTTCACATTTGGTTGTGAAATTTTTATATCCTAACACATAGTCAATTGCATGTATAGGAACGAATTTAAGGAGATGAATAGAATTTTAGAAAAATTTGATGTTTTAGACCTCTAAAGAAAACTGAATGGGTATAGAAAGGAGTATACCTTTTTCTCTAGAGGTCTAAAATATCAAATTTTTCTAAAATTCTATTCATTCTTTAAATTCCTTCTTATTCATTTTTTGTTAGATTTTTCTAGTTTTGAGAGAGAAGGTTGAGATTTCCTACTAGTATAATTTTACTGTTTATTTCTTCCTGTAACTCATTTACTATTTTCTTTAAGAATTTGGAAACTGTGCCATTTGGTGTATATATGTTTAGTTCTAATATTATATAATTGTGTATAGTTCCTTTTGTCAAGATGTAGTTTCCTTACTTACCTTTTTAAATTAGGTATAGTTTTCTTTTGCTTTGTCTGAGATTACTACCTGAAGCATAGTAGATTCTGTTCTAGACTCTTATTTTTATTCTGTGTCACAGTGTAAAGAGCCTATTGTTGGGGATACTGGTTTTTAAATGTCTACTATCAGCTTCTGTGTTATAGCTGACTTTACCCTATTTGCGTTCATAGTTATGATTATTAAGTGTATATCTCCCTTTACAATATTTTCTTCTGTTTATTCTATCTCTTCTTACCCTGTTCTCCTCAAAAGTCCATTTTGCTTCTAACCACTACTTTCTTTAATTCATCCTCCCTTCTTTCAGCCTAGGTGTTCTCTTATTCTCTCCTCCCTTCTACTTCCTAAAAGGGTTAGATTAATTTCTAAACCCAACAGAGAATACATGTTATTTCCTCTTTTAGGCAATTCTGATGAGAGGAAGATTCAAGTATCACCTGTAACTCCTCCATCTTCCCTTCCATTTCAAAAGCTTTTCCTTTTGCACCTCTTTTGTGTGAGATGTTTTCTCATTTTTTTCTCCCTTCCCCTTTCTCACAGTTCATTTCTTTCAAAACAATGCCCTCTGTTTACATATACTTCTTATACCTGCCCTAATAAAGATAAAGTTCTTAGGAGTTACAATAATTAACTTCCCATATAATATAAACAATTAACCTTATTGCTTTTTTGGTTCTGATTATGACCTAGAACTGCACATAAGCATTGCAATAGGTTCCTGAACCTAGTGCCAACAAAAATCCCTGGCAATTTCCTTCTGACCACCTATCTGAAACCTTCTCATTCCTTCAAAGAGCTCAGAACTCCTGAATCTATTACTGTTGCCAATGTCGTCACACCAGGGCATGATTCATCCTGCCTTCACTGCCCTCCTCCCACCACCACCCTGTTGGTAAGACACATGTTCTTTGCTGACCTCCTTGTCTTGAGCTGGAAAATATTTTCATCTCACCTTTTGTTGGTTCTACACTGAAGAATTTTATTTGAGATATTATTTTAGAGATTTTAAGGGGAAAATTTGTGAGAATTTGGCTGAGTGCTTCTTAACATGCTGACTTCCCATTTTCTCAACAAAATCTGATATGAAGTACTCAACTAATAAGATAGGAGAAGAGTGAGTCATTGGCGGACTGAGAAGGTATAAAAAAAGGTTTAGAAGTTGTGCTGTGGGGATGTGTATAGTAAGTTGATAAGGGGTATGTAGAAAGATTTCATAGCACCAGTGAGGACAAAACAGGTTATATAGCATTAATTTGTAGTGGTCCCAGTCAGTCTTATTTTCTCAACATTCATTCAACAGCATGTGTGTAAGAGGAAAGTCAACGGATGGTGGGAGTGATCCACATTTGAGGCTCAGCAAAGCACCATCAGTAATATGAAAATGCAGGAGGGACTGAAAAATAAAAAGTAGTAAAGAGTTATAATAGTCAAGGGGTCAATTTGGGGAAAGGAGGATAAAGTGCTTAGTACAGGGATAGCTGACTTGAGAGAAAATTGAAAATAAGGTTTTGAAATCATTGTATAGATGAACTATATGATTTGTCATGAGAAAGCACAGAAAGAGGTAGAAAATCAATAGATTATAGTCTGTTAAAAAGATTTCTGAATTCTTGAATATGGAAGTGGCACATTTATGGGTGAGGGCAAAGTCAAAGATATGATCATCTTTGAGTGTATCTGAGGTAATGCAGAGAAGCGTGAAGAGAAAAGAGTGGATTGAGGACTTGACTGGTGAGGATGTTTGAAGGAGATTTAATATGTGTCAAAGTTCCCTTTTATGAGGTCAGAAGTTGGAGAGAAGAGAAAAATTATGAGCGAGGAAAAGAACTAATTGAAAAAAGAATGGGATTGATTTGAAGATCTGGAAACAATAGCTACCAGGATTCTTATTGGGTGGAATATATGGCTTGTATAGACCTCAAAGTCAGAGAAGTTATTAAATGAAAGTGACATGGGAAGAACCTTAAGTAGCAAAGGGGAGTAAGAATGATTCCAACTCTCCCATCTCAACCTGTTAGCGAAGAGAAATGAGCAAAAATGCAGGCAATGCCTGAAATGATGGCTATATCATTGGGGAGAGCCAATTCTCAATAATAGCTAAAATATAGGAGTAGGAAAGGAAAAGCTTTAATAAGAAAGCAAGTTTGTTGCCTATATAGCAGGAATTCCTAAAGCCACAGTAGAAGAGAAAGGTAGCATTTGACTGGGACTTTGAAGTAGATATGTTTAGGGCAGTAATGGGCAAACTTTTTAAAGAGGGTGCCAAAGGAAAGGAAATGCTCATCTGTCAGTCTGTTTCTAAGGCAACTCTTCCAAAGTTTCATTGTATTGTATCCTACTCATTGTATTCATTAGATTAGGAATAATGTTGTGGGGCCTGGATAGAACATTTCAGGGGGCCACATCTGGCCCATGGCTATAGTTTGCCCATCACTGGTTTAGGGAATGAGAGTAAGGAATCAAGAAGTAGGGGACAGAGTTTGTATGCTGATCAGAAACCATAATCCAAAGAGTTATGAAAAAATGTGGAAAATGAATTTACCTATACAGCAGAAATAATCAGCAAAATAGAAATACTTGAATCAATAGTGACAAACTTCAGCAAACAAAAGAAGATAACAAAACAGAAATAAAAATATACCAAAGTGAAGGATAATTGACAAAATAAGAAGCAAAAAGCAATAATGTTTTAAAAAAAAACATGATCGGGGGTAGTTAGGTGCCTCAGTAGATAAAAAGCCAGGTCTAGGGGCAGCTGGGTAGCTCAGTGGATTGAGAGCCAGGCCTAGATACAGGAGGTCCTAGGTTCAAATCCGGCCTCAGACACTTTCCAGCTATGTGACCCTGGGCAAGTCACTTGACTCCCATTACCTACCTTCACCAATCTTCCACCTATAAGTCAATACACAGAAGTTAAGGGTTTAAAATTTTTAAAAAAGCCACGTCTAGAGATGGGCAGTCTTGGGTTCAAATTTGGACTCAGATAATTCCTAGCTATGTGACCCTAGGCAAGACACTTAAACCCAACTGACTAGCCCTTACCACTCCTATGCCTTAATCAGTTTTTTCTTCCTTTTTTTAAAAATTTTATTTTTTAGAAAAAATAATTTTCCATGGTTACATGATTCATGTTCTTATTCTCTCTCCTCCAACACCCCTCCCCCATAACCCACTTGCATTTCTACTGGTTTCTTCATGTGTCATTAATTAAGACCTATTTCCATATTCTTGATAGTTGTACTAGGGTAGTCGTTTAGAGTTTACTTCCCAAATCATGACTGCATCAACCCATTTGTTCAAGCAGTTGTTTTTCATCTGTGTCTCCTCTACTGTAGTTCTTCCTCTGAATGTGGGTAGCGTTCTTTTCCATAAATCCCTCAGAGTTGTACTGCTAGTACAGAAGTCCATTACATTCGATTTTACCATACTATATCAGTCTCTGTATAATGTTCTTCTGGTTCTGATCCTTTCATTCTGCATCAATTCCTGGAGGTCATTCCAGTTCACATGGAATTCCTCCAGTTTATCAGTTTTAAGGCAGAAGGCAAGGATGTTTTTTTTAAAGAAAATATTATTTCCATACAAAGAAAACATATTGGTCCTGAAAAAAGAATATGGAAAGACTACTAAAAGAATTCCAAAAGAATACAAGAAAATAAAATAAAACAAGAAACAAAAAATGAACACAATAATGGGGGGAAAAAATGAGAAAAGTACTGAGGACAAAACATAGCAACAAAAATGTTTCAAAATCCAAAACACAAAGTGATTAGAGTTAATAGTTTTAAAGAAATAAAATAAATTTTTCAAGTGACCAGGAAAAAATCTTCAAATACAAAGGAAAATAAATTCAAATAACACAAAACTGTCCTGTACTCACCTGAAACTGTATGACATGTGATACCAGGAACAAATTTCAATCTGCAACTGAAACCTTGTAAACTGAAGCCTAATAATTTTTTTTAATTTAAACATTTATTAATATTCATTTTTAACATGGTTACATGGTTCATGCTCCTACTTTCTCCTTCACCCCCCGCACTCCCCCCACCCATGGCCAATGCACATTTCCACTGGTTTTGTCATGTGTCCTTGATCAAGACCTATTTCCAAATTGTTGGTAGTTACATTGGTGTGGTAGTTTCGAGTCCACATCCTCAATCATGTCCACCCCGACCCATGCGTTCAAGCAGTTGTTTTTCTTATAGGTTTCCTCTCCTGCAGTCTTTCCTCTGAATGTGGGTAGCGTTCTTTACCATAAATCCCTCAAAATTGTCCTGGGTCATTGTATTGCTGCTGGTACAGAAGTCCATTACATTTGATTTTACCACAGTGTATCAGTCTCTGTGTACAATGTTCTTCTGGCTCTGCTCCTTTCACTCTGCATCAGTTCCCGGAGGTCTTTCCAGTTCACCTGGAACTCCTCCAGTTTATTATTCCTTTTAGCACAATAGTATTCCATCACCAGCATATACCACAGTTTGTTCAGCCATTCCCCAATTGAAGGACAGTTTTTTGCCACCACAAAAAGCGCAGCTATAAATATTTTCGTACAAGTCTCTTTATCTATGATCTCTTTGGGGTACAAACCCAGCAATGGTATGGCTGGATCAAAGGGCAGGCATTCTTTTATAGCCCTTTGAGCATGATTCCAAATTGCCAGCCAGAATGGTAGAATCAGTTCACAACTCCACAGGCAATGCATCAATGTCCCGATTTTGCCACATCCCCTCTAACATTCATTACTCTCCCCTTCTTTCATTTTAACCAATCTGCTAGGTGTGAGGTGATACCTCAGAGTTGTTTTGATTTGCATTTCTCTAATTATTAGAGATTTAGAACACTTTCTCATGTACTTATTGATACTTTTGATTTCTTTACCTGAAAATTGCCTATTCATGTCTCTTGCTCATTTATCAATTGGGGAATGGCTTGATTTTTTATACAATTGCTTTAACTACTTGTATATTTGAGTAATTAGACCCCTGTCAGAGTTTTTTGTTATAAAGATTTTTTTCCCAATTTGTTGTTTCCCTTCTGATTTTGACTACATTGTTTTGTTTGT
>NC_058130.1:372977145-372989723 GCF_016433145.1 Gracilinanus agilis
ACCAAGATAAATTCAGAATGGGTGAATGACTTGAATATAAAGAGGGAAACTATAAACAAGTTAAGTGAACACAGAATAGTTTACTTGTCCCATCTGTGGGAAAGGAAAGATTTTAAAACCAAGCAAGAGTTAGAGAAAATTACAAAATGTAAAATAAATCATTTTGATTATATAAAACTAAAAAGCTTTTGTACAAACCCAAACAATGTAGCCAAGATCAGAAGGGAAACAACAAATTGGGAAAAAAATCTTTACAACAAAAAACTGTGACAAGTGTTTATTTACTCAAATATACAAGTAGTTAAATCAATTGTATAAAAAATCAAGCCATTCCACCATTGATAAATGGGCAAAAGAAATAAATAGGCAATTTTCTGATAAAGAAATCAAAACTATCAATAAGCACATGAGAAAGTGTTCTAAATCTCTAATAATTAGAGAAATTCAAATCAAAACAACTCTGAGGTATCACCTCACACCTAGCAGAATCGCTAAAATGAAAGAAGGGGAGAGTAATGAATGTTGGAGGGAATGTGGCCAAATTGGAACATTAATGCATTGCTGTTGGAGTTGTGAACTGATCCAACCATTCTGGTTGGCAATTTAGAACTATGTTCAAAGGGCTATAAAAGAACGCCTGCCCTTTGATCCAGCCATACCATTGTTGGGATTGTACCCCAAAGACATCATAAATAAACAGACTTGCATTAAAATATTTATAGCTGCGCTTTTTGTGGTGGCAAAAAACTGGAAAATGAGGGCATGCCCTTCAATTGGGGAATGGCTGAACAAATTGTAGTATATGCTGGTGATGGAATACTATTGTGCTAAAATGAGTAATAAACTGGAGGAATTCCATGTGAATTGGAAAGACCTCCAGGAATTGATGCAGAGTGAAAGGAGCAGAGCCAGAAGAACATTGTACACCGAGACTGATATACTGTGGTAAAATAGAATGTAATGGACTTCTGTACTAGCAACAATACAATGACCCAGGACAATTCTGAGGGACTTATGGTAAAGAACACTACCCACATTCAGAGGAAGAACTGCAGGAGAGGAAACACAGAAGAAAATCAACTGTTTGAATACATGGGTTGATGAGGACATGATTGGGGATCGAAACTACCACACTAATGCAACTATCAACAATTTGGAAATAGGTCTTGATTAATGACACATGTTAAAACCAGTGGAAATGCATATCGGCCAGGGGAGGGGGGTGAAGTCGGGGGGTGAAGGGGAAAGTAAGAGCATAAATCATGTAACCATGTTAACTTTTCTAAAATATAAATATTAATAAATGATTAAAAATTATGGTCATGATTAAAGGCACAGAAATATTACAAAGAAATCAAAAGGGGCATCAATAGTAAATCTTTCCTTTATCATGCAATAAAAATAGTAATTCATTCAGAGTTCATAAACAAAGGGCATAGACATAAATGAAGACTTAATAGTGAAACTTTAAGAAGTTAATCAAAGAACAAATCAGAGAATTAATTAATAATAATGTGAAATAAAATGAAAATGGTCTCAACTTTCTAAGCAAGATGACAGATTCAGGGTAGACAATGAGAGATTTTTTAGACATAATCAATAAAGGAATTTTTTTGTTTGATTATCCAACTTTCATAAGGAATTTGTTTTTCTTTTACTTTTTCCTAAGTGCAAGGGATGGTGAGAGAAAGAAAATATTGATTTCTTTTAATTTTTTAAAATGCGATTTTAAAGACAGTGGAAGACACACTGAAATTCATTGAGAACTCAGGAAGAAAATGATATTCTTTAAAATGTAAATTAAGGGGCACCTGGGTATCTCAGTGGATTGAGAGTCAGGCCTATAGACGGGAGGTCCTAGATTCAAATCCGCCCTCAGACACTTCCCATCTGTGTGACCCTGGGCAAGTCACTGGGCAAGACCCCCATTGCCCACCCTTACCACTCTTCCACCTATGAGCCAATACACAGAAGTTAAGGATTTAAAAAAATAAAAATAAAATGTACATTAACAAAATATAAAAAAGAATTAGCAAACTGAATATGCATCTTTAAAATTAAAAATTAAACAAGTATACCTAAAATAGGTACAAATGGGGAAATATTGAAAGAGAAATAAATAAGAAATTAAAAAATCTACAGGAATGTTGGTTCTAAGAAAAGTTTAATAAATTTTATTGATAAAGCTTTAGCTAACCAGATTATAAAGAAGAGATCAGTCATATTAAAAAAATAGCAAAAAAAAAACAACAAAGTAGAATCACAACAAAATAGTTATAGGCTACTAAAACTGAAAACACAAAAGAAATAAACCAACACCTGAATTTTTTTTTAAAACTCAAATTGGAAGACCAAATGGAGAGTTTAAGAAATTCAAATTATTTATAGCAGCACTTTTTTGATAACTGAAAATCAAAAACAAAATAAATGTCTGACTGAGTAATGTCTAAATAAATAGTGACAAAATGAATACAATAAAATATTACTGTGTTGCAAGAAATGATGAATGTGATGATTATGGAGAAGCATATGTAAAAATAAGATGCTGGGAGACTCTTCTGGGTAAAGATCTGGCATTATTGTGACAGAAATCACATGGCCAGAGGTCTGCAGTTTTCCTCTAGTTCAAAACCTGAGATCCCATTTTGCAAATCACACAGGCAAATCACACAGTTTACTGTCTGTACCTACTGCTACTCCACCACAACCCGACAAGAGGTCTCCAAGAAATCCTGGAGACTATTTCTGGAGCTCCAAGGAGCTTCTAAGAGTTCTTGGAGCTTCCACTATTACTTCTGGAGCTGGGGTTTCTATTCTTGATCTGGTTACATACACAGACTTTTGTCTAGGACTAAATTCTTAGTAACAATTACACAGTTACAATTTTTCTCCTTAATACTGAAGTCATACTTCAAGTAATGATTAAGCTATTAATGATTGATTTTCTGGTGACAGATGGAAATATCTACATTAACTGATAAGAAATGAAATAAATTAAGCCAAGAAAACTGTGCAAAATGAATACAACATAAATAGAATGTTTCTATTTATATAAACAAAAAATAATGCAAAAAGAATGCTTAAAGAATACAAAACAATCATAGCTCCAAAGAAGAGATATGAAAAGACATCTCCACCCTACCTTTTGCAGATATGGGAGTATGGTACATTGCACATATATTCAGAGTTTTGATGTAATTATTTCTTTTTATCTTTTTTCATTTTTGTCAAAAATTATTTGTTATACGAGATGGCTTTCTGGGAAAGAAAGAAATTATGTGGGAGTAAATTATGGCCATATTTTTAAACCTTCATCAATAAAGTTAAAAATGTATAAGGTCTATATAAAGAATAGTATTTGCATTACCTACCTCATTAGATATAATAAGAATAATTAACACATATAATGCGTTAAGAAATAAAATGTCAGGGTCATCAAGGTGGCTCAATGAATTGACAGCCAAGCCTAGAGATGAGAAGTCCTGGGTTTAAATTTGACCTCAGATCTTCCTAGCTGACCCTGGCCAAGATATCTAACCCCCATAGCTTAACCCATGATGCTCTTCTTCCCTTGAATCAATACATAATACAGAAGCTAAGGGTTAAAAAAAAGTCAGTTCTCCTCTCTAAGGATCCTTGAGAAACCTGTAGATGATTATTATACAGTGTCAAGAAGTCCTACAGATGAAGGTGGGAAGCACTAGGCAGTATTGGTGAAACCCCCTACACGAATGTAAAGATAGGTTTACTTAGAGGCTGCTTCAATGATCTAGTTGCTGCCTATGAACTGTATTGAATCTGCGAATAGGAATGAGCACTTCACTTGTCCCTACCTATGGTCATTGACTAATGAGGGAGTGACTGGGATTTGTTGGATTAACCCAGAATATCAATGAGTATGAAGTTTTCCTTCACCAGTTGCCAGGTGGATCTCTAACTGACAACTTCCTTGAAACTGAGGATAAATCAGGTCTATGATGGTTTCTTATATCAACTAATTTAATAGTAACAAATAAGGTAAAAGAAAGTTTGAGGTGAATAATGAGGAAAGAGGGATTAAGGGTAAATCCTAGACCTTATCTAATATTATTGATTGTATAATAAATCTTCAGTATATCTTTAGCAGTTGATATCTTGAAGCCTGCTTGGCAAACTGCCTGGCCAGGCCAGAGACTTGACCCTGATTGTTTGATGTTTATCTTAGTCTACGATGATCTTGCTTTTATTGTTGATCTTCTTGTAGGTATATAGATAGATATATTGGTGTTGATTTATAGATGTTGTTTAATAACTGCAGCTGAATGCTGATATACACAGAATAGTCTATGAGCAGCTTTGGCACCTAACCTAGCTAAGAGACAATCCTGAGATGACCCATCCTCCCACCAGTATCACAAAATTGAGATCCTGATGTTCCGAGCTTTACTGCTTTTATAGCTACATCTCAACTGACTTTTGGTCTCATGCCAGCTCAAAAGTCTTCACTGCATTCTGTGTTCCAACAAAGTAACTGGCCATCAAGCTTGGCCAACATGACTTCTACAAAAGTATTTACACCTCTCTCAAAGGATCCCTATAATATTCCTATGAGATCATTATAGAGTACCATTATCCATGATTTACAGATTAAAAAAAGTAATTTGCCTACTATCATGAAGCAATAAATGTCTAAGGCCAAATTTGACCAAGATTATTCTCACTAAGGGCCTACCTATCTGTCCACTACACAAATCTATCTCTATTTCATTGCTCATTTTAAATATAAAGTGACAAAAATATGAGCTATAATATATTTCTTGAAACTAAAGGTCATTCTGCAGCCTTAAGAGCTTTCAAGGTCTAAAAGGTAGGCTCAAGTTTGTGACTGACTTAGAAGTTCCAGAGTTAATCTGAAGAGTTCAAATGGAAGCCCAAGACCCCTTTCATTTCAAGAGGAAAAGGTAGTTCTACTTTACCCTTCTTTAGAAAGAAAGTCAAGGATAAGGTTCTGTAAAAGGGTAGATCATCCAAATTTTTTCTCAATGTCTTTCCATTGTCTTCTAGTACTATTCCTGGAGTGACATTGGCCTTCACAGGATTTCTTTAGGTTTATATACTTACTCGTGACCAACTATGTACAAAATCGTCTTAAAGGGGGCCTTTGAGGGTCAGTGGATGTCATATAGAAAATATGTAGAGATAATGTAGCAAAGGTCATCCCACCTAGACACTTCAAATGATCCAATGTTGGAAATAATTACTTTTCATAATAATTTATAGCTGCCAATTCTAGTTCAATTCAATTCAACAAATATTTATTTATTTTTAAAACCCTTGCCTTCTGTCTTAGAATCAACACTATGTATTAGTTCCAAGGCAGAAGAACAGTAAGGGTTAGGCAGTGAGGGTTAAGTAACTTGCCCAGGGTCACACAACTGGGAATTGTCTGAGGCCAGATATGAACCTAGGACTTCCCATCTCTAGTCTTGGCTCTCAATCTACTGAGCCCCCTAGCTGCCTTCTCAACAAATATTTATTAAGTATATATTGTATAGGTTGTGGTTCCAAATGGATGAAGCCTAGAATTGCCTATATATATATGACACACCAAAAACAACTAGAATGCAAATAATACTTCATGAAAATTTTAAGAGGGAAACAAAATGTTATATGAGGGCTTATAAGCATAATTCCTGTCACAGAATAGTCATTTAATAAATAAATGCTTGTTGAATTATTGATTGACTGTGTGATATTGGAAATTTGGGAGTCCTTGAACTAATTTTGAGGTCCCTGATCTAAACTTCCTGAGACATTTAGGGCTCCTTCAACTACATTTCCCATGATTCCTCTTGTGTAATCAGATGGGCAGGAAGTGTAATTATGTAAACAGGAGTTTAAAGACTGAGGACTGAATTTGTACTTCCTCTCTTTCTGTGATCATGGAGCATCAGGAGGATGGAAGGAGCAAGTAAATGGCAGGCTCCTTTAAAATAACTCAACAGGCACGTGGCTTCATTTTTCTAAATGGCTTTCAATAAACCCTTTGAAAGCATGATATTTTTAATTTTATCACTCTATATTAATTTTATTTCTTACAACTGACAGAATAAGAGGAGATTGACCAGAGAGATCAGGAAAGACTTCCTGGAGGAAGCATAGAGTATGTTAAGGGGAAGAAATGTAAGATAAATAAAAAAGATAGAGTGCTACTGGATTATAGCAAGCCTTGTATATCAGACAAAATAATTTGAAACTTTCTAGGCAATAGCAATGAAAATTTTTTCAACATTGTAATGGCATGAACAAATCTGTACTTAAAGAAGATTATTTTGATATTGGTACAAGGGATGAATTGAAAGGGGATTATTATAGAAGGGAATAATGTAAATAGGAAGGTTCAGTATAAAGTGACTGAAATGGCAATAAGATTGTAGATTTTGAGTCATAAGGGATCTTCAAGGAAATCTTTGAGTTCAATCCTGCCATTTTACACATGAAGAAACTGAGAACCTGAGAGGTTAAGACCCTTGTCCATGGCCATGCAATTAGCAAGTATCTGAGACATGAGTTGAAATCATGTCTTCATTATTAAAAATTCAAAATTCTGCCAGTATGCCAGATTGAGGAGCAAAAGGTAATGAGTATCTGGATTAAATCCTGTATAAGGGCAAGAAAGAATAAAGCACAACATTTAGGCTTTGAACATGGGGGAATCATTGAATAGTCTCTGAGATTAATAATAAAAATCAGCAGAAGGAGCAAGTTTGAGGGAAAAAGGATAAAATCTATAAAATATAAGCGGGTGGCCTGCAAATTTTCTTTTAAAAATATATTCAAAATCCTAGCAATGAGGACACACATCTGAAAGCAGTAACTCCTGGGGTTTTTTTCCCCTTTGCTTTAACACTCCTATAATTTAGAAGGAATTTAATGAATTTTCTTTTGCAAATATTAGAGAAACCAATGGGTTCCTGGGCTAAAAGCAAATGCTTCCATTGTCTGCCTGGGGCCACAATTTTATTGGGGGAGCACTAACTCCTTAAGAATTAGGGCTTTATAATGGAAAAAATGAGACAGTATTAACTATAGCTGAGCTCAAAAAGTAAATAATAGAAAATGTCTTTAATGTTTGACATTTATACTTCCAAAGAAAACCCTTTCCTTTTATCTAAAATAAGAGTTGCTTTAGGAATTGACAGAAGCTCATAGAGACACAAAGACAATGCTTCATTCCTTTCTGAACACTCCTCAGACAAAATGTCAAGCATCATTATGGGTTAGACAAACACATATTAATTCAGTCCCCATACTAACTTTACCTTTATTATTCAGGGCAAAATGTCCTTCATGTGTGTAAAATTTTTCTTAATTTCAATTCTTCCTTTTAATGCAACACAATTTACCCACAACTGAGTACTCAGAAAAAGGAAAAGGAACACACTTTTTATGCCTGGCCAATACTGAATTACTGTGAGACATTGAGAAAATGACAGTCTTGTGTTTCTGATAGTCTTATAATAAATAAGGATTTTTTTAGAGGAAGGCAGCTAAATGGCACAGTGGGTAGAGTGCCAGTCCTAGAGGCAAGAAGTCCTCAGTTCAAATCCAGATTCAAACATTTACTAGCTGTGGAACCCTGGGAAAATCACTTAACCTGCTTTGCCATCATTTCCTCGACTGTAAAATGAGTTGGAGAAGG
The DNA here is from genome assembly GCF_016433145.1 of Gracilinanus agilis. Taxonomy (NCBI): domain Eukaryota; kingdom Metazoa; phylum Chordata; class Mammalia; order Didelphimorphia; family Didelphidae; genus Gracilinanus; species Gracilinanus agilis. Next base: position 372,984,827 of record NC_058130.1, read on the forward strand.
AAAAGACAAATCACTCCATTATCTTTGCCAAGTAAATCCTGAATGGTGTCGCAGAGTCAGACATGACTGAAATCACTAAACAAAAACAAAAAATTGAGGGCCAAATTTCTAAATGTGGGTTAAAGAGATTTGAGTCTAAATCTGCTGTCACATGTTCACTGAATATTTCCCATTTCATCTGATCTGGCAATATATATCTCATTTTCCCCTCATACTAGAATGTCTAAGTTTTATTGGGTTCCTTGTCAGCATAGTATAGGTAAGGTAAAACTTAATCAGCTCAAACCCCAATCCTAGATTAGCAGACAAACTCTAGGATTATGTAATTTCAGGCACAGAACCTTACTCACACAACATGATTAGGAATGTGAGTTTTTAAAAAGTAAATGTCTAAACCAGACTAAATCAATTAGTAAAGAAAAAGGGCAAAATTTCACATGTCATTCCAAGAATTAAGGTCTCATCCAAGAGCAAACAGTCATGGGGAAAGGACCAAATACCTAGGAAACCCAAGCTCTAAACTTTTCAGTCTTTGCCATATTGCCAAATAAAGTTTGATAAATTCACTCATATATTACCAGCCCCGTTCTACTCTCTCAGAGTCTGAAATATTCATTCTCTGTTTACTTGAGCTTACTTCCGGTTAAAGTCATTATCAATCAGATTCTTCTAGGTTGGCACTACATTTATCAGTTTAAAAACAGGACAGAAGTACCAGATGCTATCCCAAATATCTTTCTATATGTTTCCTTACCTAAAGGGTTTTCATCTCCTCCTTATGACAAAAATCTCTTTATTAAATTATCTTATCTCATAGTATTTATGAATCTTGAGAACTTTACTCAGGTCTATTATTGAAGCCTATAGACTCATGAGATAGGTATTTCTTTCAATCAGATCAGCCCCTACTATTTTACTAAAACACATAAGAATTCTTATTAATTCTTCTCACACTTTTTTCCTCCCTTCCCTAACCCTAGAACTTTTATATTTAATCTTTTTATTTTGGGTCCAGGCAGCTAAGTGAAGCAGTGGGTAGAATATTGGACCTGAAGTCCAGAAAATTCATCTTCTTAAGATCAAATCTGGCCTCACGTACTTACTAGCTAGGTGACTCTGAGTAAGTCACTTATCCCTATTTGTCCAAATTTTCTCATCTGTAAAATGAGCTAAAGGAGGAAATGGCAAACCAATAAACAAGTAACAGCAAACAAGCTCTACATTCTTGCACCAGTTATAGAAAAGACTTTGTACTTTGCTTTTGGAATCTCAGTGTTAAACATTGATGTTCACCTAAGGTCTTTAAGTCACTTCATTAACTGACATGAAAGTCTCATATCATAATTAAATACACTTAATATAAGAGATAGTATAACAGGAAAGGAAAAATTGTACACTGTTATTTCTCAAGCATTATATGAGCTTGTTAACATTTTATCTGATGACCAGCAGCTTTTAGGCTGTAAGCTTCTTCAGAGGAAGGGCTATCTATGACTTATTCTTTACAGTCCCCCAGCACATAGTTCAATGGCTTGCACATAATGGTTGTTCAATAAATATGCCAAATGATTGATAAACTTTATATTTTTGGTTACAATAATTCTTGTAAATCAGTTTATCGATATTAAATTTCACTTATCTTGACCCTGAGCATGCTTTCACAAAAGTTTCAAATATATAACATTTTCCTAATAACAAGTCATAAGCTAAGTAATGCAAGCAATATTTGCTTCATTTGTAAGTGGGGGGTGTTAATGTTATTTGTTATTCTCCTCCACTTCTGGTCCCTCCCTAGTGGTTCTTCTTCAAGATTTTTTCCTGGCCTTCTTTAAAATCCACTTCAGGGACATATGCTTGCTTGCTTCCTTTGTAAGATTGATTCAAATTGGTAATGATTGGTAATGGAGTCAGTGTAGAGGATCAAGCTGGCTATCCTAGTAAGGGGAAGGAATGAGAGTCAATAGAATTCTTTCTCCTCCTCCTCCTGAGGCAGTTGTAGCAGAAAGGGTAACAGTGTTAACTGAATCCCCTTTAGATCAAGAAATGGAGGCTGTTTAGGCTTGGCTAATTCAGGTCTAAATTGTTAGACTGATAGAAAATGATCCCAGTGAGATTAGCAACTTCCACTTTTAGAAGATTATTCCCCAAATCCTGAGATAGATAAAGGTTCAAGGTGTGTTCTATTACAGCAGACTTGTTCTCTGGATAACAGCTGTTCCAGTGTTTGCCTGGATGAGGATTTTGCCTAGGTAATGCATGATATTGGTTGGTATAACCCCAGTATAACTTCACATAGACTCTCAAACTTAACAAGGGAAGGGATTTATTAATTTCAGAAAAACAGGGAAAGGGGAGGTAAATTTTAGGATAAGGGTGAGGTAGGAAACTTTTTGGAAACACATTTCCCATAGGGGAATGTGTTTCAACTAACTTAACTTCTATCTCCCTCACAAACTAACTTTTCTCTTAATCTAATGTTATCAAGTTTAAGATAGTGAAGGTAATCTTGATTGAAGATCTGTTTAAATTAGAAATTAGTTGAGATACTGCACCTGAGGTATTTTCCCAGTGCACACAGCCTGGAATAGTCTATATGGAATAAACAGCAAAGTGACTCCCTGCTCCCTGAGGTCAGAGATGGGCTAACAAAAAGAGCAATCCTACCCTCCTTCTCAGCCACCCATGAACCCCCCAAAGAGTGTCCTTGCAAGCTGGGAATCCTGGTTTATATATTTGCATTTAGTTCTTGGGGTTCCTGTGGAATTTCGTGAGGCAGTTTCACCCCACTTAAGAATGGATGTTACACCTTAGCTTAAATCCACCCATTTGTTACACATTGTACAATGAAGGTGTTGTACCACATAATCTTCAATAAACATTTTAGCTCTAAAGTTCTACATGAAAGGATCACTTTTGCTACAAATGGATTCTGAAGAAAATAAAGTTGTGATCTCGAAAGTCAAGGAAATTAAAAAAGATGGAAACTGTTGAAACTGACCAAGAATGGACAGACTGTCAATATCACTGTGCAATTGGATTCCTGTTGTACAACATCCACACTAGCAGTCCCCCCTTTTTTGTGGATATTTCCCACATGTTTCTCTGCAATTTTTTGAGTATTTCAAAAAATTTGAGTGTGAATCACACTTGCTCTAGAAATACTCAAAAAATTGCAGAGAAACATGTGGGAAATATCCACAAAAAAGGGGGGACTGCTAGTGCTCTGTGAGAACATGAGGTGAAGAAGGCAAATCTATCTATGGGAACCAGACAATTGATTACCTCTCTGCCCCCGAGAACCACACTTGAGACGTGACATTTCAATCTCCATTGAGTAAATTGCATAAAATCCTATTATACTTATTGAAATAAGTGATGCATCCATTTATTAATATGAATAAATGTGAGTACTCCTGAAGGATGAAGGGCATGGTACAAAGAGCATCACCAGGAATGATGATTGGAAAGGAAGGTAGAAGGTAAGCACAGACATGAAATGGTTTTGGTTTTAATCGCTTTTCTTCTTTGTGCTGTCAAATTTCCTTGTTTCATGAATTAGGCACAATCAAGTTGTTTGTAACTGCTTTAAGTTCTTCAGGAAAAAGGCATTCTTTTTTTTAAAAGTCAGAGCAAAAAAATAGAAAATGGGGGGGAAAGTCCTAAGTGATGTAGACATTAGAACCTACCACAAAAGGAAAAGACAAGCTGTTCAGTCATATTTAACTTATTAAACTGATTGATTTTTTTTATCAACAACTTCTTTGTGATTGGCATATTCTCAAATTAAACTGTATTTCCGTTTATACACAGTATTGTATATATACTAGGAGCATCAGACCATAAATAATATACATAACATGCATTGATTGTAGAGATATGTAACACAGAACTAGGTTTTCAACAGTAATAACTAACTAAAGGTTTGCAGCCTCAGTATTTCATTGAACTATTCTGGGCCCCATCAACTTATGGCCCAATAAACTAGCAAGCAATCACTCATAATCCAGGATACTATGGCTTTCTTCTTCCTATCCATGGTAGGAACAAGTACTGGCAGAAGGCAGTGAGGTAGTACAGTGAATAGAGCACAGGACATGGAGTCAGGAAAACCTGAGTTCAAACCTGGCCTTAGATACTGATTAGCTGTGTGACCCTTGTCAAGTCATTTAGTTTCCTAATCTGTGAAATAAACTAAAAAATAAAATGGCAAGCCATTCTAGTGCCTTTGCAAGAAGACCTTAAATGGGGTCACAAAATATCTTGAGACAATTGAAACAACTGAACAACATATGTAGTAGAGAACTTCCTCTATGGGTCATAAATCTTTTTAGACCGCTTAGCGCAGTCGACTTCTGTTTTTAAGGTTAAGAATGGAAATTGATTCCTTTGGAACTGAATTCAGATAAACTACTCTATTTATATAACATGAAGAAGGAACCCATATCAGGGATTTATGAAATAGTGGAAAAACCTTTGGGTAGGGGGGCAGAGGACTTAACTTGCAAGGCTTCTTGCTATGTATGTAAAATAACTTGAAAAAGTTGCATTATGGGCAGTGAGGTGTTTCAGTTGATAAAGTACAAGCTGTTGAGTTAAGAAGACCTGAATTCAAATCCAGCCAAAGGATTTGGGCAGTTTTCACCCTTAAACTATTTGTCACATACTAATATACTGACATAAACAAGAGAAAATAGACTTAGGATTTCCACTGGTTATGCCTTCTACTATGGGAGGACCATTACAGAAACTCAGGCTGTTGACTGTATATCACTTAGGAAACTTCCAGGGACAGAAAAGTAGCCATCACCTTTTTCAACTCTGTCTTCTCTTTCTGTGTTCCATCTAGTCTCCCCCTTTAGAATGTAAACTCTTTGAGAATAGGATTTTCTTACTTTCT
>NC_058130.1:372989957-373000804 GCF_016433145.1 Gracilinanus agilis
CCTTCCTCCCTTCCTTCCTTCCTTCCTTCCTTCCTTCCTTCCTTCCTTCCTTCCTTCCTCCCTTCTTCTCTCCCTCCCTTCCTTCCTTCTTTCTGTATCTTTCAGGATGCATTCTTCCATTCCCCTTCTCCTAGGAAAGTGATTGCCACAGAAGAATACAATCCTCAAATATCACTAGCCTTTGAAATTGTTACTACAGATGTATATTTTAATGTTCCTCCCTTTGTAGTCAAAGGATTACAACATTTACATCATATAGAAGTGGTGGGTGCCAAAAGGGTTCTAGTTTAATAAAGAGCTCATGATAATTTCATCCTCTTCATATCTCTTGTATATGCTTTTAAATCCATAGACCATAGGTGGCCATAGCTTTCAGCTTCCTCACAGTGAGCTTTAGCTTAGATATCTTCTAATTGGTAGTTGCCTCTAAGCAGTAGCAGAAATGCAACCTCGACATAGGAACATACATACCAAACATCTAGAAGCTGTCCCAACTGACACTGATTTGAATTGGCATTATTCTTTCATTGTAGCCAAACATCCTGTGATGAAAGGCCTCTGTCAAATAGCTCAGCCAATAACTCAACATAGGCTCTGCTCACCTTGATTCAATTCAACCCATTAATCTAGATAAAATATTATTAAATTAGCACCTGGTGTAATTCTTTCTTTCTTTTTTTTCAGTCATAATCTCATTGGTTGCCTACCATTTTCAACTCCCAGGCTTTTGAAAAAGACACCAAGATGGGATTTACTTCCTGAATCAATCAACAAGCACTATAAATTCCAATTATGTGTCAGACATTGTTCCATAATAGGTTTTGGGGAAATGAGTAAAGAAAAGAAACATTCTCTAACTCCAGGAAACATAGTTTATTGGAAAGATATCATGTATCTAAGAAGATGAATATATAGTGGGGCAGAGACATAAACTCTGAGGCTCTAGCTCTAATCATATCCCACTCTGTTTTATTTATTATTTCACTTCTCTAACACTTGGTGTCCTTAAATATAAGATGAAAGAATAGGGCTCAATGACCTATAAGGTCCTTAATACGTCTAAATTAATGATATTATGATACTATCTTACACTATGGCTTAGCATTTTCCTATTGTTCCATCATTCTGGATAGGTGGATGGTATCTCCCTTACTTGTAGACATTTTTTTCAGTGTCTAAACTCAACTGGAAGTAATTATTAAATTCAAATAACACTAAACACCTAAAACATGCTGAGCATTATACTAGGTATTGGAGGAATGAAAAGTTATGGAGATAAAACAGCTAATCCAGGGTTTTTCCTTATACCCCACAAATTCACAAAGAAGACAAAAAAAATGAGAATGGATTATATGAGAGGAGATGTGGGAAAACAGGTGAACTAGAGGGAGGGGGCAGCTAGGTGGTTCAGTGGACTGAGAGCCAGGCCTAGAGATGGGAGATCCAAGGTTCAAATCTGTCCTCAGACATTTCCTAGCTGTGTGACCCTGGGCAAGTCTTTTAACCCCCATTGCATAGCCCTTATTGCTCTTCTGCCTTAGAATTAATATACCATATTGATTCTTAGATGGAAGGTAAGGGTTTATATAAAAGATAGATGAGCTGGATCTTCTTGAAAAATTGTGGAATGATGAAAATAGACAAAATATCCATGCTCTTTGACCCAAAGATTCTACTACAAGGCCTGTACCCCAGGGAGATAAAAAGTCTCCATATACACCAAAATATTTATATCTGTCCTTTTTTGTGACAGCAAAGACTTGGAAATAAAGTAGATTCTCATTGATTTGGGTATGGGCAAGTAAATTGTAACACATTCATATAATGGAATATTACTTTACAATTAGAAATTACAATTATGATTAATACAAAGAAGCATGAAAAAGTTTACATGAATTGATACAGTAAAGTAAGCAGTCAGGTGTGCACAATATACACAGTGACTACAACAATACAAACTGAAAGATCCACACACAAAAAAAGTTTGCAAAATTACAGGCATGACCGCTCAAAAAGAAAACTTCATTCCTATCTCACCCATCTGCAAAGAGAGAAGGTCCGTGAAAGTGATATGTTGTGTATATTTTCAAATTTTTTTCAATATATTGATCAGTTTTACTGATTTTTCTCTTTTACCTTTTAAAACTTCAAACACTGATGGATCTCTTGGAGGAAAAAGGTACTTATTAAGGGAAAAGTTTAGAAGATATAAAAATTCTAGGAAGAGTTTAAGTTAGAGGTTAAAGGATTCCTAAGCAAGAAAAAAGAAAGTCCCTCTTCACAGTACCCTGTCACCAGATTATTTTTTCATTGCTCGCCTCAGCTTCTGAAGACAACTTCCTTGAGCCCTACAAAGGTTCACTTTATTTCTACTTTTCCTTTGTGAACCATTTCCACTTGCTCACTTATACCTCCATTTTTTTCATATTCATACTTATGCACGTAAATTAAAAATTCGTCCTTATGCAGATGAAAAAAACTAAGACCTATAGAACTAAACTAATTTTATCCTTCAAACTTGAAAATCTTTTCCTGGAATTTCATCTAGGGCATTTCTTCTAATAATGAGTGACCCACTAGCTTCTGGATGATGCTCCTTTATTTTCACTTGCTATGCTACTGATCTCATCAACTTCCCAAGTTCCAATTTTCCTCTGCTGTCATTTGCTGAAGATTCTTAAATTTACTAGCCTAGCCCTCATTTATATCCTAACATTTAGCCTCTCATCTCCCACTACTTATTGGACATTTTGTACTGGATGTTCCATAGACATCTTAAAATCAGCATGTTCAAAACTGAACTCATTTTTTCCCTCAAACATTCTCCTCATTCTAACTCCTTATCACTTTCATTTCTCTTAGTGACCCAGCTCACAACCCATGTATCATCCTTAAGTCCTCACTCTGGTACAAAGTAGGAAGTTAATAATTTTTCATTAATCAATTTGTTAGTGAGGAAAATCATGTTTGAATCCAATTAGTGAATTAGTTTTTTGCACTCAGATCTGCTTCTGTTTGTCTAAAAAACTGCTAAATAAAGACCAAAAATGAAAAACAAAAAACTAGAGATCTACTTTCAAGTAACTTCAGAGGCAAGGACATCTTTTCACTGACCTGTAGGGAAGATGCTTCTCCAGGTACTCAGAAAAACCTACATATAAACAAAATACAGATTTGTCTCCATACTAAAAGTGAAATTGAAAAAGTTAGAGAAACACATCTCTGCTCTTTATGTTGTCAAGGAAAATGAAGTTTTCATTGAAGGAATGTAAAGAGTGCTTCAAGAAATAGTCAAAGAAGGCAATATGAAATGGCTTATAGGATGCTAACATGATCATTAAAGTGAGGGAATATGACACAAGAAAGGAAAGAAGAAAGGTGACTCCATAGTTGTAGATAAATAATAATTATGCAGCTCTTTCTGTAGAGAAGAAAGTTAAACCAGTTTAGTAGGCAACAATGTCCTTTGTGTCAAGGAATGATGATATGGAGCGGCAGATGCCAACAGGAGTAAGGTCATTAACTAATGGCAAAAGAAAAAATATAAAAGTAGTGATGGTTGAGGATTCACTTCAAAGGGTTACTGAGGCAGCTATTTGTTGATATAATACAAACTACAAAGAGATTTACTGATTTTCTGGGACATATATTCTGAACATGATGAAGAGTTTCTGAAGATCTGTCGAACTTGAAAATCACTATGAATTTCTAGTGATTCAGTTAGAAACAAAGGATTCCATGAGAAGCACCTAGAAAGAATTATCAAGTATTATAAAGATCTGAGAAAGAAGGGAAAAAACCAGAGAAGCTTAGGGGCATGTGCCCTGCTTAGTAGAACTAGAACTTTTTAGAGCTGACTGAGAATATAATGACTAAGAATGGGATTTGGGTTTTGGGACTGTGCCTTAAAGATATAGGAATTGACTGATTCTAATACAAATAAATGTGTCCAAGTTCTGGCAAAATTCATTAAGAAGTGTTTTAAAGAAAGATGGAGAAAGGAGAAGAAAGTGTCCACATTTGACTTACCAAATCTGGTACCATACATAAAGCATGACAGGATCACTGTAGGAAGAAGAGCAAAAAGTGTATCAGTAAATAAATGGAAAATAAGCAAGAAAAGAAATTGCAATAAAACAAGCTCTTACATTTATATACAGATGCACAAAGTATAGATTATCAATGGTACATAGTAAGGTTTCTAATGTGAGAAAACCTTTACCTTCATAGGTAAGTCTTTGTGTGTGGCATTAGGATCATGATTAGAGTTTAACTGCAGAAGGCCAGTCTTAATAAAAAAGAACAAAAATGAAGGGGAGATTAAATGGCATTGTATATTAAGGAAATTTTTAAAAGTTCTCTCATTTATGAAAAACACTGTGCTGAGCTCTGAGGATGCAAAGACAGGTTACTTCATACTTTTTCAGAGAATTTCACCAAATCTTTGAGTTCAAAGTGATCTCAGAGGCTAGTTATTATAACCCATAACTAATTGGAAATACCTTCTACAATATCACCAACAATTCATGATTCATATCTAGGAAGAGGTATTGATCTAATTCCTAAGGCGTCCTATTTTATTTTAAATAATTCCATTAATAAGGTTTCCCCCCTTTCATTGTGCTTAAGTCAGCCTCCTTATAAATTTAATCCTTTGCTCCCAATTCTCTACCCTCTGGAGTCAAGCAAAGCATGACAGCCTTTTGGCAGTTTTCATGTTCCCCAAAGTCTTCCCTTTTTCATTCTAAACATTCCTAGTTTCTTTATCCAGTCTTCATGTGCCCTATCCTTTATCGTACTGGTCCTTCTCTGCTGTATTCTATGTCTTATCAATGTCCTTTTTACAATGTAGCACCAATCATCATATTCCTGACACTGACCAAGACTTACTTAATATAAGATCAGTACCTGACTCATTTCATGCTCTGTATAGTCAATGAATAAGTATTTTAAAAAGTATTTACTGGGGGCAGCTGGGTAGCTCAGTGGATTGAGAGCCAGGCCTAGAGACAGGAGGTCCTGGGTTCAAATGTGGCCTCAGACACTTCCCAGCTGTGTGACCTTGGGCAAGTCACTTGACCCCCATTGCCTACCCTTACCATTCTTCCACCAAGGAGCTAATGCACAGAAGTTAAGGGTTTAAAAATATAAAAAAAAACACACAAAAAACAAAAAGCATTTACTATGTGTCAGTTGTTATGGTAGGTGGTAGGGATACATAGGGAAAAACTGAAACATATACCCTTAAGAAGCTTACATTTTATCAAGGAATAACATGCCCATTTATAAGCATCCCTACATTGAAGATAAATACTATATACTAAAGTAAGATATATTTAGGAAGAGAAGACATCAGTAATTGGGGATATCAGGAAAGGTTTTGTGTAGAAGGTGATGCTGGAACTGTATCAGAAAGGAAGTTAGGTTTAGAAAATACTATAAACACTTTTGGGGCTGCCACAGCACATGGTTCTTGGTGACCTTTCAACCCACAAATACTATTAAAATCATTTCAGACAAAGTAATATTTCACCATGACAGCTCCTATCTTATATTTGTTAAGATGATTTTTAAAAAATTTAAATATAATACTATTTATTTGTCTCTGTTGAATCCCATTATATTAGATTTGGCCAGGTGCTTTGTACAGTCAATATTTTTTTGTGTCCTGACTCTGTCATCCACCGTGTCAGCTATCCATCCTAGCTTTATGATTTCTTAACATTTGGTGATTGTGCCATCCATGCTTTTATTCAAGCCATTGATAAAAATGTTAAAAAGTGCAGAGCCAAGAACAGATCCCTAGAGTGAACAATAGATCTACTTTATTTTTACATCAACCCGGTATTAACCTCTCTTTGGATATGGTGATTTAACTTCTTCTGGATTAAGTGCTATAAATCTATGCACATGTAATTTGTAAGATACATAGAAAATGGAAGCAAGGAGAAGTAGCCAAGGGATGAACAGAGAGGATTAACACTATACTACAAAACTAGTGTCAGGGCCGAGAATATGCTTGGCTTGACAATGAATACTAATGGCAATGAAAGGGACTTTTTTTGTTGCAATTTTTAGTTATATCACTGTACCTCAAGGAGTGAATTATTTTCTAAGCTATTTAAAATATTGGTTGATGTGATTTGCAATGATTGAATGTGATTGCTTTGCTCCTGTCAGTGAGTGTGGTAAAACCTTTGAGATGGAAGAGATGTTCCAGGACTAAAGAAGGAAAAATGTTCTAGCTTTTAAAAGAAATACAGAGAGAAGAGTCTTAAACTTCTATGCCCGTGAGCTTGATTGCTATTCCTGGAAAAATTCCAGAACCACTTACTAAGTTGACAACTTGTGAACCTTTAGGGAGGGAAGTCAGTATAAAAATCATGCCAGATGCTGAGAGATAACTAGGTAGGTAGATCAGGCTCTCTGCAAAAGGGATGGTTTTTTTCTCTAATTTATCACTAGCACTAAGCATATTGGGTGGTATTTAAAATGTTTTTATTGTTTTGAGGTGGATTGGATGCTGTAGGCCAGTGGTATCAAACTAAAATAGAAATTATTACCTGTCCACGTGTGGAAGTTTAAAACCTTTGTTGAAGGCATAGTATACTTAGATTTCAAGAAAGTATTTGTTCCTTCTCTCATGCTTATCCTTGTAAAAAAATGATGATATATAGGCTAGATGTCAACACCATTAGCATGATAGATCTGAGAATTTATCAATAACAAAAACCTAGGTATATTCACTAATGATTCGATATTAGCTTGAAAGGAACTTTTTAGTGGAGTGTCTATGAAGCTGTTCTTGTCCTGAGGTGTTCCAACATTTTAATCTATAAATGTGATAAATTGATGGACATTCTTCTCAGATTTGCAGATAGTATGAACCTGAACCTGGGAGGCATAACTAACCTTTTGTAAGATAAAATTAAGATCCTCAAATACAACAAAGGGTTAAATCAAATAAGGATAAATTTAATAGAGATAAAGTTATGTACTTGATTCAGCAAAAATCAGCTTCATAAATAAAACATGAAGGTAGTTGTGGCAAGACAGCAGTTTATCTTTAAAAAGATGAACCACAAAGTTAGGGAACTTTAAGCCCAATACATGTTAATAATTTGAAATGATATCCAAAAAAAAGCTGATGTCATTGTATGCTACCTTAAGAGAATGATAGTGTTTGGACACTAATAGTGATTAATTGATTAGATGCCTTGATCAGATCATTTTATAAGTACTGTGTTCAGTTTGGGCAACACATTTCACTAAAAGTAGATGTAGTTGCTAGCTTGTCCAGTATAGGATATCAAGGATGACAGTTTAAGGGAAGATCCCGACAAGGATTTGGAAATTTCTAGCCTAGAAAAAAGAAAAGGCATCTGCATCTTCAAGTTTTTTTTTAAGTTATCATATGGAAGAGGAATCATATTTGCTCAGCTTGGACCAAAAGAATAGGGCTAAGACCAATGGGTAAAAGTTGTTGAAGAAATTTATGTGAATCAGAGGCAGGATTCTAAACTCATGTCTTCCTGGTTTCCAGACAGACACTCTCTCCACTAGGCCATGCTTTTTACAGATAGAACTAAGCTCCAAAGAGAATAAATAATATTTCCAAGATTACATGTTCCTCATTGAGAGAGCCAGGATTCAAACTGAAGTTCTCTGATACCAAATACAGGGGAGAGGGGGTGGGGCTGCCAATCAGCCAAAAGAGAAACAGGATTTGGCTTGAATGGGAGATGTATATATTGTGTAATAAAGCTAAGAAGAAATATTGCTTTAATATTTAAAAATAATACCTCTTACATGAAAAGTGAAAAGGAGGAAATGCCTATAATTTAACCAGCCTTCAGTAAGGAGAGAATACAGAATTTCTCTCAGGAAAGCTTCATTTAAAATTCTTTTAGATGCCTAAGTGACAGTGCTTCCCTTATTCTTGGCAGCCTGCTCCTCTGCATTCTATTAGATATTACCACTGGCTATTTACTCTAGAAGAAGAACCTAAATTTAGACTTTCTTAGTTTTTACCCTTTACTCTCTATTTTTTTTGTAACACCATACATGAATCCTGGGCCTCCACATGTAGTTATACACTTGCCAACACTGATGACACCCCACTCAAGCAATGTGGAGTTAATCAAAAAATGTAGGGACTAATTCCATCTACAGACATGTTGAAACTGGCATGTTGGAAAGGAAGTTTTTGGACAAATGATAAAAACAAGAATTTGGCTTGGGCTTTCATCTTTGGGCATAAGATAACAAATTCAGGCTTTTCATTATTTGGTTCTTCTTTTCCGAATTTCCTGAATTGTTTTCCACCTCAACCTTCCTTTATCTGATGTCAATTCAGGATCATCCCAACTGTAGGCAAACACTCCTAGGAACTTTAGGCTAGTAGAAATCAAATTCTCATTAGAATCCAAGAAGGCTGCTATTTCATGTATTCCTTATTCTCAGCTTAAAAGACAAATGCTTTTGCAAAAGAAATTGTAGCAGCTTTAACCTGAAACTTTGAAATTTGATACTGGCAGTAACAATACACACAGTCCACAGGGGGAGTTTAAATTTAGAGATGGGATCCCACTAGAGCAAACTTCCCCCACTTAGGGCTTACTTTGGTGTGTAGTGCTATTTAAAACGGTCATAGTAACACTCATAAGTTGAGAGAATGACCAGACGACTGGTTCTCAAGAGGGTTTTTCTTTCCTTTGAGGCATTTACCTTGTGGCTTGTTCCACTTTCTTAAATTACATCTCCCTTTGGCAGCCAAACTTTTTAGAATGTAAGAATTTACCAACGTGTCAACTAATATCCTGGGAGTTGAACCAAGTATGGTCTTTGTTGTTTTCTTGAAACTCATATGTCTATAAGCCCTCTGACTGTTCAAGTTGCCCTGACCTTCAGTGACTTCTAATATGTGGGAACTATGATACTCTAGGGTTACAAATATCATATGCCTCTTCCCTTCCCTAATTGTTCTGTCTAGAAGTGTCTATTGTAAGAATCACCATGGGAGCCAAAATGGCATGATAAATAAAGTATGGGTCTTAGAATCAAGAAGACTTAGGTCTAGGTTCTACCCCTGATCCATACAAACTATGCAATCCTGTACAAGTTGCTTAATATCTTAGTATTTAAATCAGAATTCCTAAATTATAAGTTATGGATGAAGCCTCTCTTTAGCTCTAAGATTTGACGATTTTTAAGTTTATGAGTGAAGTGAGTTATGCAGTTACCATTTATGTTCAGTGCCATATGGTAACACTACCACTACCCCCATCTCTTACCTAATATATTTCATGGCCATCCATAACAGCAACCTTCTTTGGAATTAAACCTTGAGAAATATTTGTTTATCCAGGGAAACTCATCTCAGATGTAGCATCTGTTTCTCAGCAAAGTTCAGCTTCCACCTAATTCCCCAAATAGGTAGAATGAGGTAGAAGAATCTTAAATGACTTGCTCTAGATCTTACAATAAGTCCAGAATTAAGGAGCCTTCTGACTTCTGTCTCTCAGCATCATATCCTAAAAAGAGACACTGAGTCTCTCGTGTCATCCAGGTAAATATTGCTCAATAAGCATCTCTCATTATATTGAATGACATGAAAGCAAAAGTAGAAGGAAATCTGTTCACTAGGCTTGCTTATGAAACCTGATTTTATGAATCTTATAGATCTTTATTTTAAAGTCAGTGAATCAGACAATAAAGCATTTATTTAATAAGTCCCTACTATATATCAGGCACTATGCTAAGATCTAGGTCCAGGTCCTACCTTTGACACATAGATAGATAGAGATAGAGATAGAGATAGAGATAGAGATAGAGATAGAGATATAAGGTAGGTCAAGTAATTCATATCTCAATATTCAAAACAGCACTCCAAGATTATAAATTCTGGATAAGGTCCCTTCCAATTCTAAGATTTTGTGAGTAAAGATACAAGGAGAAGCAAAAATAGTTCCTGCGCTACAGAAAATCACAATCTATTGGATTAAACAATATGAAAATAGCAATATAGGAACGATTCATCCAGGATAAGGTGGAGATAATCATCACCCAAAACATAACATATCAAGTATTAAGACTCCCATTAGGATTTCCTGTAAGATAAGAGAATAAAATAATCTGTGGGAGTTCAGTGGAATCAGTTATGCCTAATTCTCACACTAATTAAGAAATATATAATTTAGTGGAAAAAGTTCTGGATTTTGAACCACACCACCCGGGTTCAAATCCAAGTTTACTTACTATCTGTGTTGTCATGGATTAGGTTTTAATAACAAAGGCCTCAATAATAACAAAGGCCTCAAATAACTCTTTGGGCCTCAATTTCTTCAGCTGTGAATCGAAAAAATTCATGATTCCTGACGTCCCATGATATAGAGCAGATATTATGTAGATCATAAACCTAAAGTCTAGAGGCTTTAGAGGCCATCAATTTTAGCAACTTTATTTTATTTACAAGGAAACTGAAGTGCAGAGAAGGTAAAGTCTTACCCAAGATTACCCAGCTATTAAGTTCAGGGGATGGGAGGGGAGGAATTGAACCAAAGGATCCTTGATTCCAAATCTAGTATGTTCCCTCTAGATCTAAATCAATTTTCCTAAACATGGCCTAACCTCTAACCCCACTCCACCAAAAAGAGAAGAAGTTATTTTAAAAAAGAAAAAGGGAAAGAGCTGGGGAAAAATGAGAAGAATGTCTCCTATTACTACCTGAGGAGCTATGATAACCCATTCTCTTGATAATCAGAACCCCCTCTGCGGTTTGTGTTCTCTCTCTCTCTCTCTCTCTCTCTCTCTCTCTCTCTCTCTCTCTCTCTCTCTCTCTCTCTCTC
>NC_058130.1:373001188-373018038 GCF_016433145.1 Gracilinanus agilis
GTATAAGAGACAGCTCTCTCTCTCTCTCTCTCTCTCTCTCTCTCTCTCTCTCTCTCTCTCTCCTTTACAAATGGAAATAAGCAAACATCTGTTTGAATTGGAATCTAGAAACGTTTTCTTACCCTTTCTCCTGAGCTCTAATCCACTGACCTAGGAATGTGGGATATAGTGACACCATCATAGCTAGGTTGGCCTCCCAACTCCAATACCAAATATGAACTTGTACAAATAAACAAGCATTTATTAACTATCAATGTACCAAACAATGGGGATTCAAAGGCAAAAATGAAATAGTCCTTACCCTCAATGTGCTTAAACTATAGCACCACCCCTACTCCTGGCTGTTTTGGTAGTCCCTGAAGGGCTTCCTTGTGTTGCTGCATACGTGTAGAGAAATATGTCCCCTGTTTGGCTGAGAATCTTGGAGCCTATGATGGTACATAAGTGTAAGGAGATTTGGATTGTTTGAGGAACCTCAACAGGACTGGCAAGATAGAATAATTCAGAAGAGATGAGAAAGAGTCAAGGTGAGGACTTTAAATGGCTAATAGGAGCAATTCCCTATAGCTTTAGTTTTATGGAGAAATCCAACACTAACACATTTCTTGATTCCCAGGGCCTACACCCTCAGAGACTGTTAAGAATGGATTTCCCAGGGGAAATAATTTTCTCTTTAGTTGAGCTAAGGTTTTATCTTATTTCTGAGTCACAGAATTCCCTGACTCCTGCTACTCCATCATTTAAACTATCTTGTATATACCCAATTACCATTTTACTATGTATTTTGATAAATATTTTTGCCTGATATCTGTGATTGACTTTTGTGTAATTAGCATTTGAAGGATGAAATCTTCCATGAATTTAGAAGGATGGAACCCATAGAAAATGGCTTTTATCCTGAATCCCTCTCCAAAAGAACATCATGCCTCTAGACTGTAAATATCTGGTGTGTGGAAGATGATACTCTCCTTAATGCAAAAAGAGATAAGGAGTAAATACCCAGGCAAAGTCTTTCTCCTACTCCTTATAAAGGGACAAAGCACAGTTCTCCCCACCATCCCCAGAGATGGCATAGCTCAGATGTTAAACACTCTATATCTAAACAAAATCATGCAATCCACAGTGCTCAGTATCAATCTGTTATTACTCTGGGAAGCAAGCCTAATGTTACTCTGTTACTAGCCCCTGCATTATATAAAAGTATGGCATCCATATGCTACAAGCAGAACAGCTGCTCCCTGTGACCTGGGCCATTCTATGTTAGACATCATTCTACATTAAATAAGGAATTGCCTCCATATCTTCTCGGCATATGTCTACCACATCCCCTCCTCCTTGCTGACTGGATTTCTGGCAATTCCTAAAACACCTTATACCACTTCATTTACAACTAGCAATGCTTCCAGACACTCAGCAATACCTCATTCTTCCCCTCCAATCAGTCCTCAAACAGGAATTTCAAGGACTATTTCTAACTCTTCCTAGCCTTATAAGAGGGTTAAACTGTGATGAGCTTCACTGAAGCCACTTTGGACTCCTACAAAGGATAGAGTGCTGAGATCTCCTTGATCAGAGATCCAGGCTTTTATGCTTTTTTTTTTAAGTAATATAAGGGGTAGAAAGAAGTCTTATCCACCCTGAGTCTCAAATTTTAGAAAGCATTAGGGTTGTGGGAGAGAGACCTACCCTGAACCTTTAACCATTCTTGTGAGTCTAAACAACTTTCTTTTCCCTACTGTCCCCAAAGCTTCCCCATTTCTTGGTTTGCTGGAAGGATTTTCTAGATCTCCTCATTCCCACCCCTAAAAAGACCACAAGTAGTATGTGATTCCAATCCTACTCTAAAGTCTAACTAAAACTACCCATCTGGCTCCATTACCCTGGTTCTAAGAGACAAAACTGGAGCCCCTTTTTTTCTGTGATTCTTGCCCTATTTATTCCTCTGCTGCCTTCAAACTCAGCTAGAAGTGAGAATTAAGACTTCAGTCTCCTCTTGTGGTCAGTCACACAGTTGCTGCTTGTTTCTTAATTTGTTCCTCATTCAGTACATAGCCCAAGGCAGTGATTCCCAAAGTGGACACCACCACCCCCTGGTGGGTGCTGCAGCGATCCAGGAAAGCAGTGATGGCCAGAGGTACATTTATCTTTCCTATTAATTGCTATTAACATTTTTTTAAATTTTAATTTCCAGGGGCGCTAAGTAATATTTTTTCTAGAAAGGGGGAGGTAGGCCAAGAAAGTTTGGGAACCACTGGCCTAAGGTCTTCAGTTGTGCCCTTAGAACACCACTACTAGATCCCCGCCTGACCTAGCCCTGTTTACCCTGTGTCTATGATTGAGAAGTGAATTGAGAAGTGAGTACAGTTAGCTGCCAATTAGCACTTTTTTCTGCTTCATGCACAAGGCATGGGTATGAGACCTGGAATAGCTTTGTTCCTTTTTTAATCCTTAGAAACTAGAATATTCCATGTGGCCCATTCCTGGCCAGTCCCCAGTCTCAATGTCCACAGATGTCTGTCTATGTCCTGACCTAGACTAGATAAATGGCTTACTGTGATTATTTCTTAGACTTTTCCATGAGAATTCAGTCAGGTAAGTTTTCTAGATCTGTTTGGAGGAGTTCTGGAGGTGGTGGAGAGCTCACTATAATTCTTTCTAGTATTCTGCCATCCTAGCTTCAAACTTTATATTATAAAATTAAGACAAAAATTACTATTCAGTGCTACACAATCATTGCTTATGGAACAAGAGTGGAATCAAGGACAGGACTAGGCACCCTCTATTCCTTTCCCAGAGGTTCTTTACATATTTTCCTGTCCTGAAAACCTTTAGAAAGTATGATGACATACACCGTCTTACTGATGTCACTTACCCCAAGTCTATTCCACTGATCCCCCCTTCTGTCTCTTAGCCAGTACCATATAATTTTGATAACCACTGCTTTATAGTATAGTTTAATCTCTGGTACTGCTAGGCCACCTTCCTTCACATTTTTTTGTTATTTCCCTTGATATTCTTGATCTTTTGTTCTTACAAATGAACTTTGTTTTATTTTTTTTTCTAATTCAGTAAAAAAGATTGTTGGTAGTTTAATAGGTATGGCACTAAATAGGTAAATTAATTTGAGTAGAATGGTCATTTTATTATATTAGCTTGTCCTACCCATGAGCAATCAATGTTTTTCCAACTATATAGATCTAGTTTTAATTGTTTGGAAAGTGTTTTGTAGTTGTATTTGTATAATCCCCGTGTTTGTTTTGGTAGATAGATTCCTAAGTATTTTATATTGTCTAGGGTGATTTTAAATGGTGTTACTCTTTCTATCTCTCACTGCTGTGATGTGTTGGAAGTATATAGAAATGATGATGATTTATGTGCATTTATTTTGTATCCTGCAACTTTGCTAAAGTTGTTGATTATTTCTATTAGATTTTTAGTTGATTCTCTAGGATTTTTTTAAGTAGACCATCATATCATCTGCAAAGAGTGATAGCTTAGTCTCCTCATTGCCTATTTTAATACCTTCAATTTCTTTTTCTTCTCTAATTGCTACTGCTTGTGTTTCTAGTACAATGTAAAATAATAGAGGTGATAGTGGGCATCCTTGTTTCACCCCTGATCTTATTGGGAAGGCTTCTAATTTATCTCCATTGCATATGATGCTTGTTGACGATTTTAGATATATACTGTTTGTTATTTTTAGGAAAGGTCCTTCTATTCCTATACTTTCTGGGTGTTGTATTTTGTCAAAGACTTTTTCAGCATCTATTGAGATAATCATGTGGTTTTTGTTGGTTTGCTTGTTGATATGGTCAATTATGTGGATGGTTTTCCTAATGTTGAAGCATCCTTGCATTCCTGGTATAAATCCCACCTGATCTTGATGGATAACCCTCTTGATCACTTGCTGGAGTCTTTTTGCTAGTACTCTATTTAAAATTTTTGCATCTATGTTCATTAAGGACATTGGTCTGTAATTTTCTTTCTCTGGCTTTGGAATCAGTACCATATTTGTGTCATAAAAGGAATTTGGTAGGACTCCTTCTTTGCTTATTATATCAAATAATTTGTATAGTATTGGGATTAATTGTTTTTTGAATATTTGATAGAATTCATTTGTGAATCCATCAGGCCCTGGAGATTTTTTCTTAGGGAGTTATTTGATAGCTTGTTCAATTTCTTTTTCTGATATTATGTTATTTAAGTCTATAAATATTTTTGTACAAGTCTGTTTATCTATGATCTCTTTGGGGTATAAACCAGCAATGCTATGTCTGGATTGAAGGGCAGGTGCCGTCTTTTATAGCCCTTTGAGCATAGTTCCAAATTGCTAGCCAGACTGGGTGGATCAGTTCACAACTCCACCAGCAGTGCATTAATGTCCCAATTTTGCCACATCCCCTCCAACATTCATTACTGTCCCCTGCTATCATTTTAGCCAATCTGCTAGGTGTGAGGTGGTACCTCAGAGTTGTTTTGATTTGCATTTCTCTAATTATTAGAGATTTAGAACACTTTCTCATGTGCTTATTGATAGTTTTGATTTCTTTATCTGAAAATTACTTATTCATGTCACTTACCCATTTATCAATTGGAGAATGTCTTGATTATTTTAATTGAATTAGCTCCTTGTATATTTGAGTAATTAGACCTCTGTCAGAGTTTTTGGTTATAAAGATTTTTTCCCAGTTTGTTGTTTACTTTCTGATTTTGGTTGCATTGTTTTTGTTTGTACAAAACCTTTTTAATTTAATATAATCAAATTTATTTATTTTAAGTTTTGTAATTCTTTCTAATATTGTGCTAAATGTTGGAGATTCAATGATGTAAGATAAAGATTTTACAAAGTGTGTAGAATGTATCAGGATATCCTTTAAGACCAGATAAGTAAAAAAAAGTAAGAATTTAAAACAAAGCCCACTCTCAAAATTAAGGTAAATCAGTGGCTAGCAAATGTGAGAGATTTTAGAACATAGTATTGTTTAAATTGCTAAATGCTTCAAGGTCATAAAAAAAAAGACAAAATGGGTTGGGGGGAGGAAATAGAAGGAGATAGCTGCAAGGCAATTCTCAAAAGAAACTCCTCTCTTTGAATATGAGGGAATTCTAAGTTAAAGGACCCTATAATACTACTACTAAATTACTAGTTATTAATATAATATAGCAATATAATATAACAAATAAAATATAATATAATGTAATATACTATAATATAGCATAGTATAGCATAGCATAGCATGGTGTAGCATAGTATAATAAACTATAGTATAGTTTAATATAGTATAACATAGTATAGTCTAGTGTAGCATAATATAATTACTATAATATTAAAGTTACTTTGTTTAGAGTGGGTTGAAGTTCCTGGGGTTAATAGTAGAAAGAGTAAAAATAAGAATACGATCCCCTTCCAATAGAATATTTAAGGAAAAAAAGCTTAATAACTGTCAAGCTAAATGCAAATGTACTAAACTCTCCAATAAAGACAAAAACTGTGTTTTAAAGGAAAATATTTATGTTAACTCTGGCAAAGAAGTACATTTTTATTAGATAAGCAAATGGAAGAAATATTAAAGACAAGATTAATGAATGTCATTATACTCAAATTAAAGAATTTTTACAACAAATACAGTACCTCTGTTATAAAAAAAGAAACATATTGGGTAAAAATATAAGGAACAAATACACTAAATAAAAGTATAACATCCAGAATTTATAAGGAACTTATGTATGAGTAGTACTCATTAGTGAAACAATTATTAAGCAAGATAAACAGATTTTTAAAAAAATAAAATACAGATTTTAATAACTACATTAGAAAGATGCTTAGAGAAATGAAAATCATAACAAATTTGAGATTCTAACTTGCAGGTACTATAATAGCAAAAATACCTCCTTCCTCAAAAAAAAATTAAAAATGTGAAAATGTAGGAAAAGAAGCACTCTGATACATTATCATGGATCCATAGATTAAGACAAACATTCTGAAGAGCAATCTCACAGTGCAACAGTTAAGACCAATAAAACCTTTTTACTCACCAATTTCATTACTAAGAATTTACCCCAAAAAATCTCATTAAAAGGAAAAAAAATTTAGATATCAAAAAATATTAATTAACTTCTAAATAGAGACTGGAGTCTGTTTGAAAAACTAGTGATAGTAATAAATAGAGTAGGAGGCAGTATAGTATAGTAAATACAAAGCTAGCCTTGAAGTAAGGAAGTTCTTATTGTTCAGTCATTTCAGTCATGTCCAAGACTTTGTGACTCTTTGGATTATACTCTCCATGGGATTATTTTGGCAAAGATATTGGAGTGGTTTGACATTTCCTTCTCTAGGAATCAAGAAGACAAGCTCAAATCTTACCTTTCGATACACTCTGACTATGGAACCTTGAGCAAATCATTTAACTTTTCAGTATTAAATGCAGTTCTCTAAGATAATAAGTTATAGAGAAATAGTACCTTCTTAGAATGAAGGAGGGAATTTCTTCACAATGGGAGTTCCTCATATCAATGAAAAATATAGAGCCAGTTCTTTTCTCTAGTCCAGTAATGGCAAACTTCTTAGAGATGGAGTGACAGGCTTTGCCCTCCCAGAGACCTAGTGCTGTGCCCTGCCCCATCATTTAACCCAACCCCCCCTTACCCCAGACAGGGGAGGGAAGAAGCGTTCCCATTGTGCTGCTGGGCAGAGAGGTGGGTAATGAACTCTGCTCCTCTCCAGCTCTGTGCCATCCTGTGAGCTATGCTCCCCTCAAACCTAGCTCTTCTCCAACCCCACCACAGGAGTCGCCTTGGCCATATACTCAACAGGCTGCCACCTGCACCATACCCTCATGCAGCATATGACTCCCCATGCCCCAGCACCTTACACCCAGACAGGAAAGGGAGGAAGTACTCCCATTAGGCTGCTGGGCAGAGAGGAGGGTGAAGTGAGGAATGTTCTCAGGCTCATGGGGAGGGGGAAGGGAACAGCTCTGCCCTTATTCCCTCTGGCTTTCTAGTAATGAACTCTGGTGAGCAATGGCAGGTATGTCCACAAAAAGGGCTTTGCATGTCATTTTTTGCACCCATGCCATAGGTTTGCCATCACTGTTCTAGTCTAACAAAATAGTATATTTTAAGCTGATAAATATGAATATAAAGAAATATAAAGGGACCTGTATGACAAGATTAGTAAAACTGATCCAATATATTCATTAACTACAACTACATCTTAAAAAGAAAAAAGAAAATCATAGATGGCATTATATTTTTTACAAGACATGGACATAGAACAAACACATTTTCTTTTTTTTTCTTTTTACATTTTCTGTTTATTGTATGTGCATTTGTTTTGTTCTACTATGTTAAATGGTAAAGGTCTATTGTAAGCTTTTTTTTCTTTTTTATGAATATAATTGGTTATTCATCTTTGTTGGTGGTATGTGAAATAAAATACCTCCATCCAGTGACACCCCAGTGGTGGGGCACAGGAGTCATAGTCACAGGTTGTGTCTGATGATCTAACAGCCTGGTATTAGTAGCCAGGGAAGGGAAGATGGCACAATATTTGAAAACCATTGGCCAAGGAAAGGGAGGAGGAGCAAGAGGGTTTGAAAATCAAGGATGGGAAGCTAAGTAGCTCTTTTTATTTCCACTCTAATCTCTGAACTGTTCCTTATCTGATCTGGCCATCTCTGGCGAGTCACATGTGAGCCAACTAAATGGAGAATCAGATCAATCCTTAAGGTTAGAAAGGATGAGATCTCTCTCTACCTCTATTTATTCTTCTCTTTTTACTAATAAATGCTTATAAATCCAATAATAAGACTCTAGATTAATTTTTATTTATAGCAGTGGTTATTAACTTGATAATAAAATTATTTTTAAATGGAAAAGGTGTTACTATGATAATTTTTTCTTCACTGAATTCCACTTCAATATCTCAAGTCATGGAGATAATTCTGGTTTCTCTAAGACTTTGCCAATAGAGCACCTCTAAAAGGTTCTACTAAACTGGAAAGGCTTTATGTATGGGCCTGGTAATAAGACAATTTGTTAAGAATCAATTTAACTGAATTTGGGGAGGCTCAACTCCCAAAGGTGGGTCAGAAGCGATAGACTACTTAGTCACAGAATCTTATGAAGTTCATGTACTGAAACATGGTTACAATATGTGTCCAAGGGGGTGGTGCCCACACTGATGAGAAATCATGATTCTTTTGTAGTATTATGAGATCATAATGTTTAATTGTTGAAATTGTTTAACTTACTTGTCAATTTCCTTTATTAAAAAAGAAAGCATGAAAGAGAAGAAATAGAGACTGGAGGCAAAAAAGATTCAGCTGGGTTTAATAAGATCACAATATCGAATAAAACATGCTAAGACCTCCACCCTTCCTAACTAGCCAGCCTAAAAATTCCCTTCAGTCATTCTTCCTATTAAAGTTCATTGGAAGGAGCCTGGATGGTGACCTTTTTACCAAG
The DNA here is from genome assembly GCF_016433145.1 of Gracilinanus agilis. Taxonomy (NCBI): domain Eukaryota; kingdom Metazoa; phylum Chordata; class Mammalia; order Didelphimorphia; family Didelphidae; genus Gracilinanus; species Gracilinanus agilis. Next base: position 373,009,658 of record NC_058130.1, read on the forward strand.
CATGTGTGCTGCCTATTAAAAAAAAAAAACAACCCAACAACTTAGATGCAGTGTACTTGGGCCCAGACTACTTAGCCCCAGAACTCAAATCTTTGGTACTTGCTCTCCTCCAATCAAGCAGAGAGAACATTAGATTTTGCTGTATTTTCCCCCATTGGTTTTGATAGGTTGCATATATTAGGACTGACTTCTAGAGAAATATAATGCAAACTCTGTGCTATAATTATAACTGACATTTATATAGTGTTTATGTCTTACAAGACACTTTACATGCATGCTCTCATTTAAGCCTCACAGGAATGCCATAAGGGAAGTAGCAGGGCATTATTATTCTAGTTTTACAAAGAAAAAATTGATTCTCAGAGAGCATAAGTGATTTGCTCATAGTCACACGGAAAGAAAGTGTCAGAGTCACTGAAGTCTATCAACTGGAGAATAGCTAAACAATTTGTGATCACATATGATTGTGATGGAATATTATTGTACCATAATAAATGACAAGCAAGATGATCACAAAAATACCTAGAAAAAGCTACATGAAATGATGCAAAGTAAAGTGAGCAGAACCAGGAGAACATTATATATACACTGTAATAGCAATATTGTACAATGGTTAATGTCAATAACTTAATTACCAGCAATGCAAGGATCCAAGACAATTCCAAGAGACTCATGATAAAAAGAGGCTATCTACTGCCATAGAAGGAATTGATGAAGTCTGAATACTCATTGAACCATACCATTTTTCACTTCATTTCTTTCAGGAGTGTTTTTCCTCCAGTATTAGCAATATTGTGTCTTCTTTCATGACATGAAGATGGAAATACTTATTGCATGTATAACCTATATCATATTACTGACCATCTTAGGAAGGGAGAAGTAGATAGAAGGAGGGAGAGAACATAGATTGCAAAATGTCAGAAAATGATTATTAAAAATTATTTCTACATGTAAACTGGAAAAATATTTTTAAAAGGCACATCATCTTCCTTTTATAAATGGGGCAACCGAGTATTAAAGACTCTTTACATTGAGGCAGTCCCCTTTGCACCACACTGTACTTACTGATTCAAAATCCTTTTTTAAATCTACCTCTTCTCTGGAACTATCACTAATTTCATTTGATTCGTTTTAAATAACAACAAAAATAGCAACATTGCCATTCTTAAATGACATCTGTAGAGTCCCTATTTAATTTTATCAATAAGATTTTACGTATATTATTTCACTTTATTCTCACAATAACTTGGTGGATTTAGTAGACTAGAATTACTTTTGACAAGTAAGGAAATTAATGACATTGAATGGGTGATTATTCTAGTCACATAGATAAGTTAGTAAGTCCACAGCAAGAATCCATATCTGTTGACTGCCAACCAGTGCTGTCCCTTGGCCTAAACTGCTTCTAATTAGCCCAGCATTTATGTTTCTATCACTATATAGTTGTAATTATTTGGAAAATTGTTTACATGGTTCTGTATATATTCTTGTGTCTTTTTCACATGCTTGTATGATATGAGGAATTGTTTCTTCAAAGGAACATTATCAAGAATGCCCAAAATGTTTTGAGGTTTATTAAGATGCTCAATATGTTTTCATTAAACAGGAAAAAAATCACATCTTCAAACTACCAAGTTGGTTTGAGCCATGGGATTTTTGTTTTGTTCTTTAATTGTTTTTGTGGTTGTTTTGCTTTTATTTGCTTTTAATGCTAGGCTAGCCTTTTGTTTATAATCATGGCATAAATATTTATTAGATGTGGCACATCCTGGACAATTAATGGAAATTAAGGCAATGTGAAGCTGATTAACCAGGAAAGAATTCATTAATGAAATTATATAAAGGAATGAGAGGATCGATCATGTGAACATTTGTTTAGGGAACTAAAAACATGTTCCCCTAGATAGACACAGAATATGGACATGCCTACTACCCTTTGTTGAGAAGACAATTGACAGTTTCTGATTTTGATACTCATTGTCTGAAACTGCCCCAAAGATGGTTGTTTGGATGAGCCTCTGAAAGAGAAAATCTTGGAGGAACCACTCCTTTCGGATGACTAGTAAAATTAAACAAAAAGAAACTACCCTACTTTCAGTATTTCTCATTCACTCTTCCTATCAGAAAACAGATCAGCTGATAGCAGAATAAATCTAGATCCTAGGAATAGGAAGTTTGTGAATTTTAACAGTTGGCTTGTGGGAGGTACCCATGCCCACAGCTTTCCTTTCACAGGTCAAAAAACAGATCTGAGAATAGGCTTTCTCAACACAAAAGATAGCTGCAAGGACATTGTCATTGTTCCAATAGAAGTACATAGCAGAAGCAGATATGTACTTGGGCCCCTAGATATGGACAAAGTTCCTGAAATCCAACTTCTTGTGTAAAGGAGGAGGAATTTTTATTTTTTTAGGAAGCATGATTCTAACTAGATTCTAAACCACTAGTCAGAGAGGGTATATATCCTAGATAGCATCAACTTTGGGAGTTAACAAGAGAATGAACAAGTTCAAGAGGCTCTAAGTTTAAGAGTTCAGATACAAGACCTTTTGGAAAGAAAAAAGAAGTTTCTGAAAAATGTCCTACTTAAAGAAATTTAGGAATTGGAGGGAAGAGATCAATACACATAGTGACTGAGTGGTATTCTTTGATACACATTTAGTGTCCCCTTCAAACTTTGCCCCTACCCAACCCTTTATTCCATGGTAATGATGAATTTTTCGGACATTGAAGATCAGTTGTATCAAACTCAAATATTAATGGGAGATGTGGCATTAGATGTACATAAGAGTGCCTGCTATTCATATACTGACTTATAAAACCACATAGTAACATTATTTATATTCTATTGTATTTTAATTATTCTATAAAATATTTCCCAATTGTACTTTCATAAGGTTCAGGCCTAGCACTGGGCCACATGCAACAGAGTCAGTAGGCTTGGCATCTCTGGTGTAGATCTTATGAAAATGGTGAATGCTTGCTCAATAGGGCTCAAAGTATGCTGGCCTTAATGAGGAATAGGAACAACCCATTAGTACAAATATTGGAAGGATCCTGTGGGAAACGGGATTCAGTGAAGTATCAAAGGATTGTCTCATTGGCAATGCCAACTTTTCTTTCTTTCTAAGATAAGTTTAGGAAGTATTTGAGAGATTTTTGGGTTTCCATATTTATGGGCACCCCTGAGTTCTCTGGGTTTTCTGTGCAGTGAAATAAAAAATGTTCTATACCCAATTTTCACTTAGTGTCTTCAGAAATGTGTATTATATTTCTTATATTTGGGAAAACGTGCCTATAACTAAGCCATATTTGGAGATTTATCTGGAAGTTAATTCCATGTTTTGGTAAGGAGTCAAAGAGAAAATATAACCTCTTGAGTTAGCCACCATGACCAGATCTGATCTCAAGCCCAAGGATCTGGAGGGTCCTAAATCACAGGTTACAATAATTTTTGAAAAAGGTTACAAAAACTACTTAATCACAAGATTGCATAGCATATTTAAAAGCATACAAGTCATGAAGTTGGTCAAGACCTGGATTCAAGTTAAGTTTCAAATAATATTTTTGTGGAAAAGACAAAAAATATATATTCTCTGAATAATTGTCCTTAACTATAAAAAATAATTCAATAATAATACTTATAGCCTCTATGTCATAGGATTATAGGAATCATAAATTTAAAAATCATAAGAGGCTTTGGATCTCTATTCTAACCCACTCATTTCCAAATCAAACATTCTTCTATATCAAAATAATTTCCTAATGAGATAATATATGAAAAATCTCTTCCAAAATTGTAAATTGTTAGATCACGGCACTGGCATCCATAGGGTTCTCGGGGATTCCAGTTCCTGGGTTTTAGAAACAGTAGGAAATGTCCTCATTTTGCCCTTTTATCATTTTAGTTGATCTGAAAGGTGTGAGATTGTGTCTCAGAGTTGTTTTAATTTCCTGATTAATAATGACAGATCATTTTTTTCATTTGCTTATATATTGCTTTGATTTCTTCATCCAAAAACTGTTCATATCTTTTGACCATTTATCAGTGGGGGGATGATTCATATTCTTATAAATCTGACAAAGTTCTCTATGTGTTTTAGATATAAGATCTCTATCTGATAAACTGTCTACAAAAATCTTCTTCCTGAATTTTCTTCTTTACTTCTAATTGTGGCTACATTAATTTTATTTGTACAAAAACATTTTGAAATTAATACAATAAAAATTTTCCATTTTACATCTCATGATGCTTTCTATCTCTTGTTTATTCATAAATACTTCTGTACATGAATCTGATAGGTAATAATGTCCTCTTATTCCTATTATTTGCTTATGGTATCCCCCTTTATTTCTAGGTCATGCATTCATTTTGACCTTGGTAAATGATATAAGATATTGGTTTATATCTAGTTTCCATAAGACTGCTTTCTAATTTTCCCAACAATTTTTATCAGATAGTTAATTCTTTTTCCAAAAGTTTGGATCTTTACTTTCTTCACATACAAGATTACTATAATCTTTTACTCATGTGTATGTCTGTTCTTTCCACTGTTCTGCCTTTTTATTTCTTAGCTAGTACCAGATAACTGCTGGTGGAACTCTGAACTGATCCAACAATTTTGGAGAGCAATTTAGAATTATGCCAAAAGTGTTACAAAATTGTGTATAACTTTTAACTCAAATAATAACACTATTAAGTTTGTTCCCTAAGGTAATTTGGGAAAAGAAAAAGAACTCATGTGTTTTAAAATATTTCTTTCATTTCTCCTTGTGATGGCAAAGAATTAGAAATTGAATAGATGCTTATCAATTGGGGAATACATAAACAAGTTGTGACATAAGATTGTGATAGAATACCCCTGCACTTTAAAATTATGAAGAGTAAAATGAGCAAAACCAAGAGAATATTATATATAGAAGCAGAAAATTTTTCAGCTAACACCTATATATTCTTTCTTAGAACCATAATATATATTTGTTCCAAGGCAGAAGAGTAGTAAGGACTAGGACTTGTCCTGGGTCACACAACTAGAAAGTGCCAAGATTTGAATGTAATACCTCCCATCTCTGAGATTGGTCCTCAATCCACTGAGCCACTTAGCTACACCCCCAAAAAATTAAAAAAATAACTTGTGAATATCTCCCTTAAGAGAAAAAATTGAAAAATAAAATAAGCAATAGTTTTATTTGAATATATTTTGCCAAATGATGCGTTTTCTAGAATGAGGAGGAAAGAAGAGAGATAATAAGGAATTTTAATGTAACAAAAAGCAAATTTAAAAAAATTACATTATGAGATATAAAGTAAATAACTTTGGCTACACTAAATTTAAAAAGTTTTGCACAAACAAAAAATACAACCAAAATTAGAAGGGAAACAACAAATTGGGGGTGGGGAGGAGTTACAGTAAGAGCCTCTGATGAAGGCCTCATTTCTCAAATATAGAGAGAATTGAATCTAATTCATTATATTACAAGTAATTTCCCAATTGACAAATGATCAAAGGATATGAAAAAAGCAAATCTCAGATAAAGATATTAAAACCATCTTTAGTCATATGAAAAGTGCTCTAAATTTCTATTAATTAGAGAAATTAAAATGAAAATAAATATTAAGTACTTCCTCACACCTATCAGACTGGGTAATATGACAAAAAAAGGAAATTGATAAATGTTGGGAAAATTGAGACACTAATACAGCATTGGTGAAGTTGTGAACTGATAAAACCATTCTGGAGAACAATTTGGAACCGTGCCCAAAGGACCATAAAACTGTGTATATCCTGTGAACTACAAATACTGCTACTAGGTTTGTATCCCAAAGAGATAAAAGATGAGGGAATGAACCAACTTGTACAATAATATTTATAGCAGTTTTGGGTTTTTTTCAATGGCAAAGAACTGGAAACTGAAAGGAAGTGTGTCAATTAGAGAATGGCTGAACAAGTTATGGTATATGATTGTAATGGAATACTATTGTACTTCAAGAAAGGTCTAAAAGACTTATATGAAGTTATGCAAATTGAAATGAGCAGAAACAGATGATCAAACTGTGAATGACAACTACTATCAGAAATGCAATAAACAAAGACAGCTCCAAAGGACTCATGATGAAAAAGGCTATCCACTGGCATAGAAGGAACCTATGAACTGTGCATGCATATTGAAGTAAGTCATTCTTTATTTTATTTTTTGCATGAATTTTTCTCTATAGCAAGTAATATGTCTTCTTTCCCAACACAATGAATGTGGAATTATGTATTATATAATATCACATGTATGACATATATCATGTTACCTGCTGTCTTGGGAAAGAGAGAGAAAAGATAGATTTCAAAATAATTATTGGATTGCGTCCACGGATCCTGAGAGCAGGAGTGGACCTTGAGTGAGGATCAGTGCAGAGGGGTGCATGACTGTGGAAAGAGTGCCCTGAAAAGGTTAAAGAAGCCTCAGATAGAGGAATAAGCAAGGGGGCCACCAGGAAGCTTGACCCTGAAGAACAACTAGATCTGAGACTTTAGGAGCCTAGAGAGTGCAAACAGACTCTGGGTGTGAGGATAAACCTGAGAGGGCACAGGGCTAACAATGGCAAGCCAGAGACAAAAATCCCAAAAGAGAAAGATCATCAAGAAGAAATCTTTAACACTCAACAACTTTTATACAGAGAAAGTCCAGACAGCAGAGCAAAAAGCAGAGGAGAACAAACAAGTAATCACATCCAAACCTTCACAAAATAATGAAAACTGGTCACAAGCTATTGAAGAGTTCAAATCTGAGATGATGGGAAAGATGGAAGAGATCTGGAAAGAAAAAAACCGTTTAAAAGGCAGAATATCACAATTGGAAAGTGAGGCAAGTCAACTGAAGACCAGAAATGACCAAATTGAAAAGGAAAACCAAAAGATTGTAACCGAAAACCAGTCCTAAAGGCTAGAATTGAGCAATTAGAAGCTAATGATCTCTCAAGACAGCAAGAACAAATAAAACAAAGTCAAAAGACTGATAAAATAGAAGGAAACATGAAATATCTCAATGAGAAAGTGACAGACCAAGAAAACAGGTCTAGAAGAGACAATCTGAGAATGATTGGTCTTCCTGAAAAAGCAGAAATTAATAGAAATTTGGATTCCATACTAAAAGAAATTATTCAGCAAAATTGCCCTGAAGTTCTACAACAAGAGAGCAATATAGACATTGAAAGAATCCTTAGATCACCCTCTACACTAAACCCAGAAAAGACAACCCCCAGGAATATAATAGCCAAATTCAAGAGCTTCCAAGTAAAAGAAAAAATTTTACAATAAGCCAGAAAGAGACAATTCAGATATCAAGGAGCACCAATCAGGATCACACAGGATCCGGCAGCCTCCATGCTAAAAGACCACAAAGCTTGGAATATGATATTGTTATATTGAATCTCTGGGAGCCAGGAATCCACACTGTTGATTTACAGGTGGGTGCATTGGATATCAGAATGTTCCCAGAGAGCCATGAGGACAGGGGAGAGAGCAGTTGGCCCAGGGGCTAGAAAACACCCTGGCAGCCCTGGCTGAGGGTTCCTTTCCTTCCCTGAGACCTGAGATCTGTGGATCTTTTGGTCTTTGGGGCATTCAACAAGATAGAAGATTTCCAAGTATTTGTGCAGAAAAGACCAGGACTAAATGGAAAGTTCGATATCCAACCACAAAAATCAAGAGAAACATAAAAAGGTAAATAAGAAACAGAGGAGAAAGAAAGAAAACTCTTATTTTTAAATTTGCCTCTTTAAGGGCTTCAATAAGATCTAATTATTTGTATTCCTATGTGGAGAAATGTTATGTATAATTCTCTGTAGTGAACTTTATTCACTATTATAGTATTCACTATTGTAGTAATCAGAAGAATTATACATAGGGAGAGGTTGGAATACTAAATGGTCTAAGATGATATGGGGTGGGGAAAGAAGGGGTGAATAGTAGAGGACACCAAGAGAAACTTGAATGAATGAGAAAAATAGGATAATCTATCACACACAAAGAGGGCATGGGAAGAGGAAGGGATGAATACTATTATAAGAAGGAGAGGAAGAGAGCATTAAGAGGTAATATTTAAACCTTACTCTCAGTGTGATTAACCCTGAGAGGGAAGAGTGGCTATAGTATCCATTGGGATATAAAACTCTATCTAACCCTACTGAGAAGGTCAGAAGGGATAAACCAAGGGGAGTGGGGAGGTCAAAAAAGGGAGGGGAGAAGAAGGGGGAGGGAATTCATTAGGCCTTAAAAATAAAAATAGGGGAATAATAAGGGAGGGGGTAGAAAGGAAAGTTAATCAAGGGAGGGGATAAGGGATACCAGCTTAAAGCAAACCACTGGTTTAAAAGGAAATAGTTTAAG
>NC_058130.1:373022933-373057780 GCF_016433145.1 Gracilinanus agilis
ATATATATATATATATATATATACAACAAAGTATGAATAAAAACAACAAAAATAACTCCTTTATTTTGTTTTTACTTTGGTTTATTTACTGCCCTAAGCCCAGACACCATTTTTGCTCCAACTTTTATAATTGGCTCCTGCTTTGGCCAGCTTTGTGCCTCATCCTAGATAAGTGTGATCATTAAAGGGCTAGCAGATCATTTTTCACCTTGGCTTCCTCACCCAGGACTGAGAAGAAAAAGGGTTATGAAAACACTTTTGTACCAAGAGTTTAACTTTGTCCCCTTCTTTCCAGGTTATATTCCATTTAGGACTAAGGGCGAAAGTGAGTTCAGGGAAGACTTTTGTCTCTCTTTGGTTACCGCCCTTTCCAATCTCCAGCTCCAGTTTCTGTCTTACTAGACATTTACCCCCCTTGTTCTCCACCTCATCCAGGACTGTGTCTTGGGAAGGAGAAAGAAGAAACTTTTTCTCAGGTGAATAACTTTGAAAAAGGAAGTGTTCCAAGCTACTAAAAAAAGGCCTACCCCACTGCTATAGTCTAGATGAGTGATGGTGAATCTTTTAGAGATGGAGTGCCATACCCCTCTCCCTCACCAAGTATGAGGGTTGTCTCACCACCTCCCACCTTGCCCCTCACTGGCGAGGGAGAAAGCACTCCCACTGAGCTACTGGGCCATGGCAGGTGAAGCGAGAAATGTCCTCAGTGAGGGTAGAGAAGGGAGGTGAGTGGCCCAAATGCTCTGATCCCCTCTAGCTCTGGTGCCTGTGAGCCTCCCATCTTGCTCCCTGTGTGCTCCCATTGGGCTACTAGGCAGAGAGGAGGGTAAAGTGAAAAAATGGAAAGGGGGAAGGGAGAAGCTCCACCCAAGTCCCTCTGACTTTTTAGTAATGAACTTGTTGGGGTGGTGATGGAGGTGAGGAAGAGGGCAGCCACATGCCCACAGATAGCTCTCTGCATGCAATCTTTGGCACCTATGCCATAGGTTTGCCATCACTGGTCTAGAACTAGAATCCCTAGAAGTCTCTACTCCTTTCCTGAGTCTTGTACTGAGAGATGGATATAATACTAACTCAAAACTGCAACAATGAAAGAAACTTGGAAGAAATAGCAAGTGAGAATTGTCTCTAGTCTTCTCTAATGGACAGAAAATAAGAAATGAGCAAACAAAAACACAAGTAACAATAAAAAGAAATGCTAAAGAAAAAAAGAACTCCAAGATAAAACTAGAAGCAGAAAATAACTCTAATTTTTAAAAATATATCCACCAAAAGAGAATGGATTTTGCTACAAGGGCTATGAAGGTGAATGGAAAGTCAGCTTCAATAAGGAGTAAAATTTAAGCTCTTGAGAAAACAGAACGAAATTTGGAAAATCTTACAAAGTATAAACACAAAGTATTAAACAAAAGTATTAAAAAATAACTCTTTTAGAGAAATCTTTGCTGAAAGCTGTTCAGAACTAATGTAATGAAAAAGTCAAAATAAAATAGTCTTAATCTATAAGTTACTAATTGAGAAACTCTAAATGTGTTATATTCAGAAATATGATTACTGAACTCTAGGTTTAAAAAGGCACTATAAAAAGAAAGAGGCAGATCTGATGCTGAGTTGCTATATTCAGATTCACAAAGGACTGTGTAGCAAATACAAAACCAAGGAAAGAATGATTGAGGGCAAAAGAAAAAGACCAACATTTAAAAATAACAGCATATAAAGCTAAAAGTGGACCTTTCACTGAACTGATGACTTCTAAGGAATCTTGTTAACAGGTCCAGAGCTGGGTATATCTTAAAAAATGAAGATGTTAAAGTAAAGAGAAACCTGAAACGGTAAAGAAGTTTGAACAACCTGAAAAATCATTAATGATAATAAAGTGATTACATTCTAAAAGAAGAAAAAGAATCTAGTTTAATTTCATAATCCCCCTCCCTGAGTACTAGAGATCTAGGAAAGAATTTAAAAAAGCAAATAATGACCTGTATATTTTTAATATTTAAAAAAAGAGAGGAAGGGAAAAGTGGAGAAAGAAAGAAAAAATGGAAGAATAGGGAAGAGAAGGGAAAAGAAGGAAAGGAAGGAAGGAAAGAAGGCAAGAAGGGAGAAAGAAAGGAAGGATGGAAGGAAGGAAGGAAGGGAAGAAGGAAGAATAGCTAATAGAAGGAATGGAGGAAAAGAGGGAAAGCTAAATACATTTCATAACTAGAATGCTACAGAAATGGTTCAAACGAACCTCATTAACATCTAAACTGGGGAAGGGAATGTTGATAGAAGAAATGTAAGGTAAAAAATAATAATAAAGAAACAGGAAACAGGGTTGGAACAGGCAAAAAGAGAAAAGGAACCATTTAAGAAAGAGGACAGAACAAAAAACCTTGACAATACAAAAGAACTACTTACAACAAGGAAATAAAGACAAAATGGAGCTAAATGAATAATCTGGTTTGGGAATGTCTAAAGAGGGAAACAAGAGGACTTGAATCATACTTGTCTAACAATGGATAACTCATACTGTTTTCATTCACCTTCTGTTTTCCTGATTTTTTTTTTGCTTTTGGGGAGTAAGCAGAAAAAAGAAAATATTATGATAGGATATGATAGAGAGAAAAATGATCCTAATAATTATGACTTTGAATGTGAATGGAATAAATTAACTCATAAAATGGAGAAGGCTGGGGAAATGTCTTGTAAGCAGAAGGCAAATGATTGTTTTCAAAAAACCCAAAAATACAAAGTTTCAAGTATAGTTAAATATAAAGTTAAGTTAAAGTGAAATATTGGAATAGAATTTATTATGCCTAAATTGAATATGAAAAGCTCGCAGTGGCAATCATGATCTTCAACAAGGTAACTAAAGAAAAAGAAATGATCAAGAGAGAAGTAACTAAGCATTTGGGTAGATAGCACAATAAATTTGGGCTTAAGAATACCTGAAGTTGTCTAACCTCAGACACTTATTAGCTGTATAATCTTGAGCTAGTAACCTAACAGCTCTATGTTTCCTCATTTGTGAAAAAGGGGTGTTATAGAAATTACATCTTAGGGTTGTTATGAGAATTAAATGAGACAGTATTTTAAAGTGTTTCATAAATTTTAAAGAACTTTATAAACATTAGCTATCAATGCTATTAATTATTATCCTTATTAAACAAAGAAACATGCATAATTGCATATATCATACTATGTATAGCCATGGAAAGAGAGGGGGAAAAGGAGGAAGGGAAACAATCTGAATCTTAAAATGTCAGGAAATCAATTGTCAAAAAGTGTTTCTACATGTAACTGAAAAGGTAAATTAATCAATTAATTAATTAATTAATTTTTAAAAATGGTAAGGAATTGCATGAAATTTTAGAAGAGCCACTTATAATGATATTCAAGGTATCTGGAGTCAATAAAGGCATATGAATATTCAATGAGAGTAAATGAAATGGACATTTTTTTTAAGTTGAAAGGAAAACAACTCCAGAAATTCTAAACATTTCAGTTTAACTCCTAGGTCTGGAAAAATATTGTAACATGCCATCCACCAGCATTTGTGCATAGAAGTGCCGAATATCCTGGATTAAAGTCAACAAGGCTTTGTGAAGAACATATCCTCTCAAATTAATCTAATTTCCTTTTAGGACAGAATAAGAATTCTGGCAGAGCAAAAGGAAACATCATAAAACATATTTTTACTTTGGTTAGGCTTTTGATTTCATCCCACATGACATACTCATCAATAAGCCAGAAAAATATGGTTTAGATCATACTTCAATTAGGTGGATGAACAACTCTTTAGGGACTCATTATAAAAGAGCTGTTAGTGATCTTCTAATGTTGGTCTAGAAAATCTTATTGAATAGTTCTTCAGAGGTTTTGGTACTAGTCCCAGAATTATTTTTATTAATAGTTCTGATGAAGAATAGAGAATTGGTTAATTGCATTTTCTGATGACACAAGTTGGAGGAGGTGGCACTCACCTGGGAACACTAGATTCTGTCTCAAATGACATTGATTACCTGGAGCAGGGATATATTCCAAGCAATTCACTTCTTTGGAAAGAGCCAACTTCACAAAAACTTGGGATTGGTTGTGTGTAGCAGAATATTATCTGGGGATTATGATTGACCCCAAGTTATGCATGTCAAAGATATAGTGTGGTAACTTAAAAAAATAATAAACTGAATAATAGTAGTAAGCCTAGCAGCTTACTACTTAATAGCAGCCCTAGACAAGAAGTGTGAAATGAGAGGATTTTTCTTTTAATGATAAGACTCTTATTCTTTGGTAATGACACTTACTAGTTGTCCGTGTCCATCCTCTAGACCCTGCTTTCCCCAGTTAGAGGACCATTTTCTGGATTTCTCTCCCCTCAAAGATAAATATATATCATCTAGATGTTTACATTTTTATTCAGGTCCAAAGAAAGGAAAATGTGCTTCAACAGCTGATGGAAAAACAATTGGTCAGACACAAAGAATAACATTCTGATGATAAGGTTGTGATTCTATTAGGGGTTATGAAATTGTGAATACTAAATAATCTTTCGGAATCATTAAGATTCCCATCTTTTCAAGACAGTTAAGTTTAATCTTCTTGGGAGACTAAAGAAATGAATTGAAGATCATATGGTCTTGACCTTGCAAATATTCCTAACATTTCATAGGTTTATTTGATACTTAATGACAAAAAGGAGAGAGGACAGGATAGGATGCAGGGAGAAGAATGAAATCTCAGTCTCACTTTTAAATCTTTTTTCTTTATCTATTCTTTTAGTATGATTTTTTCTCACCAAAGTTCCATTTGAATTTAGCATGCTCCAAGGCAGAGAATGATTTATTTCTGAAAATGTTTTCAATCCCTGCCGCCATTTCTATCCAATCCCTTCATTTCCTTAATTTCATTTCATCTCTCTCTTACCTTACTTAATTCCATCCAGTTTTCCCTTCATTTTTCCAACATCCTCTTTGCTATGAGTATTAAATCCACATTTCCTCTCCTTTGATCTCCTTTTAGTCTTAATTATAAATCTAAGTAAATTATGAGCAATATTACTTAGCTCTTTCCTCCACCCACTCACCTTTATGATACCAGTCACATCTGCTTTACAAGAATTTCATGGTGACATGTAGGCTCTAAAATGGAATATAAGAAAAGTCATTTTCTAACATTTATATCAGCAATTGAGTGATAAATTGGGCACCTCTCATATCTCTCAAACTTTGGGTGCAGTTGAATATGCAAACAGACTCTAGTAACAACAAACTTCAAAAGTCCATTTCAAAAAAAAATCAAAAGCTCCCTCTTCTTCTTCAAAAAGGGAAACCCAATAGTTTTGAGCCAATCCAAGTCACATTAAACTTAACCACTCTATGATTTTAAGGACATTGACAAATTGAGAACATTATTGTTCTAGATTCCTAGATTCCAAAGAGAAACAGTTAGTTAAAATGAAGCCTGCTTGCTCACTTTCCTTTCACCCTTGCCAAAAACATTTTAGGAAACCCCTTTTACTTATGTTGTCTAAAAGTTTTAAATGCTCAAAGGTCTCATGTATGAAATCCTATAATATCCTGTTCAATTTATTCTGAGAAGTTAATAACAGAAATAATGAGATTTTTTTAGTTATTAGATGAAAGTTTCCAAGTAGGCTTTATGTTCACTGCTCAATTTATCCTGGTAACACATTTGAAGTGCTCTGATGGAGAAGAAAAAAATGCTATCCCTTTTACCTTTACAAAATGCCCAGGGGGCTTACCTGTTTGAATATAGCAGTTATTAGTTGAGTTAACAGGGGCAGCATTATTTGCCAATATATATAAAGAAGCTACATAAAGGAGTTTGAAGTTTTAGAGAAGTTGACAAGGGTGCTTACATTTATTCAGGATAAAGACAGTAAAATTGAATCTTTAGAATGAAACATTGCTTACAAGGCAACATTTGGTCTAATTTCTCTTGTTCCACATAATCTGATGCAAAGTAATCTGGTTATTTCCCTAATAAGGGGGTCAATATAAAAATTGCCCTTTAGCATTAGGGAGCAACATTGTTTAGGATGAAAATTTGAATTCAGGTGAATCTAACAAAAATAAACTTTAGCCTCTTAGTGGGATGTGATAAGCTCCTTGAGAGCAAGAACTGCTTCATTTTTGTCTTCATTTCCAAATGAAGACTGCCACAGTGCTTGTCATGTAGTAAGTATTTAAAAATAGGTCCAGATAGAATTTTATCAACTTCCTTCTACTGGAGACTATTCTGTTGTCAAAGAGCAGGTATATAAAGGGGCCATATTAGGAAGAAGAAGAAGTTATAGTATGTGAAATGGCTTTGCTCTGATAAATCATCTTGGCAGATGGGCTACACCAGGTTGAGAGAATCAATGTGACACAAATACAACAGTGAGTTGGAGGTGAGGAGTATCTACCTATGCATGTAAGGATTTTCCTGGGTAGAATGGGATGATGAGAAACATTTGTTCCAACAGTCATGAAGGTGGCTGAACTGTGGAAAGCTTAAAGCTTGAGCAGACATCAAAGAAGCCAAGGTTATCCACCACCCACTGGGTCTTCGACAGTATCATGACTTTTGTCTTGCCACTGGACTTTGATGACTCTGGAAGACAGAGTAAGGCTGATGACTTTGTGCAACTCTGACTCACTTAAATCCAATTCATGCACAAATCAAGACATCACCACTGATGTTACTGATTCTCTTTGAAAATGAAGAACAACATCATCTGTAAGTATGAGGGAAGTTATGAAAGTGATTAGTTACTATACTCCTAAACTCTCTAATGAGCTGGATTTCTCAGTCCACTCTGCTTTTTATTTTTGAAATGAAAGTTCCATCATGCAGGCTCTTATTTCATCTCCAAAGCTAATAAAATGCCAACAAGGGAAAGGAATTATTCTCTCAGAGATTGCTCTCATTCAGCTCCAGTTTATCCTCATCTCCCAACACTGCTTTCCAAAACATGTCGACTGCTTCAGGCACCATGGGTAAAAATCACAATCTCTTTGCCAAATTGGGAGCCATCCAGCTAGGAGTGAATGGATCATAGCTCATATGAATTCAGATTAATTTTGACCCTGAAAAATGGGTCAGTGGCAGACTCCATCATTTTGATCAAAAATGGATGCTTTGCCATTCCAAAACTAATTGCAAAAACAAGAGGGGAAATGTAGATGTTTCTCTATGATTGCTGCCTTCTTTAAAATCTACTGCCCACAGTGAAGCTTCAGAAAACTTTGTAGAATGCATTCTTGTTTGAATGCAAGATATCTTTCTGTGACAGCATTTGTGCTTTAAGAATTAAAATCTACTTGATAATTGACTCTTCTCTGATCATCACACTATATACTGATCAATGGTTTCCATGCATTACCAATCCTAGGAACAAACTAACATGAAAGCAGAATGCCCATACATTCATATACACCTCCTCTGTCCTAAAGTTTTAACTAATAAGAAAGAGACATGAAAGCACAAAAGCATTATATCCATCCCAAACATAATTAGCTGCAAACTTTAATTGAGCAGTGACTTCTGTTACTGAACCATCTTCCAGAGTTAAGTAAGCAACAGACAAGGACTGGGACAACCAATTTGAAAAATAAGTGAACCTGAATGAGAATAGAAGTTCTGTGGGGGCTCAGAAAATTTAAGTCTCATTTCAGAACTTGCTTTGCTGTATCCAAGGCCTAGTGTTGTCCACTGCCCATTGGCAGGACTTTCAGCCATGAAGAAATCTATCTGATTTGGTTTGCTAGGTTGGACCTATCTTGGTCCCCTAATTGAGCTTTCCCAAAGTCTTTCATGTAGAGTACAAGGTTTGAGAGAGGAATTCTAGTCAGTGTACTGCACTAGGGCTAAGCATGAGCCAGCTGTTATTTATTAACTGTTTATATTTTTCTTAAGAATAAAAGTGTGGGCCAAGTGCCATGGTACATAGTTGTACAGACTTCTCTAAGAGGCACAGGCTGAGCCCTAGACCACTTTTACCACTGATGGCAATTTTCTCAAACATGAATTCTCCAAAATAAATCACTATACACAGGTGATCTTACTAGCAAAGATGGATAAAGTCCTTTACAAACCTTAAATGATTATATAAATGCTAAGTATCTTTGCTGTTGTTATTTGGCAGAATAGTAATCAATTAAGCTGATATGTGAATCTTTCAGAATTGGAAGTCTGAAAATGCTAATTTGAAGAATTGCCTTTTAAAGTCTTTTTTACATAGAATCACAGAATTTCAGAGTCAGAAAAGAGTTCAGCAGTCATCTAGTACAAACACATATACAAAATGAATACCTACTATGACATACTAGACCAGTGGTTGTCCAGCCTCTGCTTAGAGATTGGAAAAATGGGAAATGTAGCACCTCTTGAAGTCTGTTTTGGATAGCTCTAATTGTTTAGTTTTCTGTTCATTCCCCCCAGTCCAAAATCAACCTTAAATATTAAAGTCTAGGTAACTTTCACTCACTGTTCCTGATCACCCCATCTCCACCCTACCCGGAGGAAAAACACAATACCTCTGATTCTCCTCTTTTCCAGACAAAACATCCTTAGTTCCTTAAATATATATTAGCCTCCCTAGGCAAGTAATTTCACATATTAAAGAAAAATATAAAATTGTCTTTTTGTGTCCTAATCACTGCATAGTAATTTTATTCCTATCCTTTATCCCTCCTTCCTTCTCTCCTTCTCTCCTCTTTTTTATTCCTTTGTTCTTTCCTTTCTTCCTCCTTTCCTCCTCTCTTCTTCCTTTCTTTCTCTTTTTGTTCTACTCTTTCTTCTTTCATTCTTCCCTTCTCTCTCCTTTCATTTTCCAACTGATATCAGAAATCTCTGAAAAAAATAAAACCCTAAGATTTGGAATGTTGACAGTCTCAGTTTAAGAAGAATTTTATTAACCATCAGAGTTATTCAAAAATTGAATGGGTGGCCGTGAAGGCTAAGGTCAGAGAGTCAACCAACTATACAAATTTTACAGAACACATAGTCCTTATATTATGTGGATATCAAAGAGTATTAACTAGGCTAGACACAGGGAATACATTATACACACTTCATATGTTAATATGAAAATTAACCTTGAAAGACATCAGAATGGAAGGGACACTTAGAAGCCTCCATACAATAGAAAGTCTATAGATTTTAAATGCTGTGAGTTCTGTCCTTCAGTGATAATAAAGAGGATAACTATATTTCTCCTTAAAATATTCAGTTGTTTTCTTTCATATTTTCCCAAATTTTCTTAATGGAATATATTAGAAGACTGATATTTAACTCCATTGAAAGGTTAGATAGTAACGAAAGACACAAACTTAACTTGATCAATGTCATACAAAGGCATGATTACGAATCCCAGCTTTTGGTGTAAGACCTCACTATTTGACAAAAAACTTCTGGGAAAACTGGAAAACAGTATGGCATAAACTAGTTATAGATCAATATCTCACATGCTATTCCAAGATAAGATCAAAATAGGTATATGATTTAGGTATAGAGTGATATCAGAATAAGTTAGGGGAACATAGAAGAGTTACCTGACAGATGCATGGAGAAAGGAAGATTTTATTACCAAAGAAGATAGAGCACTATAACATGTTAAATGAATTATTTTGATAATAATTAATTATAAAGCATTGTACAAACAAAACCAATGTAACCAAGATTAGAAGGGAAACAACAAAGTGAGGGGAAAAATATAGCAAATGTCTCTGATAAAGGACTAATTCCTCAAATTTATTGAGATTTATGTTAAATTTATAAGAATACAAGTGATTTCCCAGTTGACAAATGGTCAAAGAATGTGAACAAGCAATTTTCAGATGAAGAAATCAAAGTTATCAGTAATCACATGAAAAAATGGTCCAATTCACTCTTTATTAGAGTAATACAAATTAAAACAAAGTTGAGATACCACCTCACACCTCTCAGGTTGGCCAATATGATAGTAGAGGGAAGTGATAAATATTGGGGGATATGTGGCAAAATTGGGACACATGCATTGTTGGTGAAGTTGTGAACTGATCCAAACATTCTGGAGGGAAATTTGGAACTATACCCACAGTGCTATAAAACTCTGCATACACTTTGATACAGCAATACCGTTACTAGGTCTGTATCCCAAAGAGATCATAAAAAAGGGGAAAGGACCTACTTATACAAGAATATTTATATCTGTTCTTTATTTGGTGGCAAAGAATTGGAAACTGAGGGGTTGTCCATTAATTGGGGAATTTCTGAAAAGAAATGATGAACAAGAGGATGTCAGAAAAAGCATGGAACTACATGAATTGAAGCAGAGTGACATAAACAACACCAGGACAATTCTGAAGAACTTATGACAAAAAGTGTTATCCACCTCCAGAGAAAGAACTATTGGTCCAGCCCAGCCTCAAGGTATCTGTTTTAATATTAATGACAACTTTCCAACAGTATCTGTTCTTTCAACTTTCTTTACTCATCCCATTCTACTCTGCTCTTGTTTTGTTTCTTTGATTTAATACTGTCATATCTGATTTTTCATTTTATAACATTGCTACCCATGGATAATTCCAGAGGGCCCTGATTATGGCCAATTTATTTAACTAATTTAAAAATATTTTAATATATGCTGTGGCTATCATTTTAAAACCATCAAAGCTAATATACCATTATTTTTAAATTTTTGCCCTTAATCTAGGATCTACTTCTGTAGGTGGTATATTAACAATTTAGCATTTGATATCATTGTCTATGCCTCATGGAAGCAAGATGAGTATATAGTAAAACAATATATTAGAATGGAAAAAAGTTTAGGAATCAGGATATGGGGGAAATCCATATGGGAAATATGTATAGTGAAAAAAAATACAGAAAAGGCTAGGGGGGGATCTCGATTTGAATCCCTGCCCCGACACTCGCTGAACAATTATGGGCAAGTCTGTTTAACCTCTGGGCCTCATTTCCTCACTCCATAAGACATGGATAACAGTACTTACAGTGAGAATATTACTTGTAATGTAATAGCATCATGGTCAAAGAGCCAGTCAAGAAGTCCAAAAAAACCTAGGTTCAAATCCAGTCTCCAAAATATATTAGCTGTATGACTCAGGGAAATTAATTTAGCCATTGTTCCTACATATTCCTTCTGAGATTCTAAGTTGTCTATCTATTTTGGTATATGAACTTTCCTCAGTGGAAGTTTCCTGTACCAATTAAATAACAGATCAGACACTGACAGAAATCTTCTTGGAAATGTCAGAAAAAAATCTCTAGGGGCATCTTTACCACAGATAAAAACACAAAATAGGAACAAAGATGATGGTGAGAAATCAGTGAAACCAAACTAACAGAAAATAAGCATTAAAAATAAGGCTTTTCATCTGCAACTAGTTTAGTAATGTCAACACATCTGGAAAGCAAGGTTCTGTTCGTATGTTTTTCACATGACAAGTATTTTATGTGTAAACTTCAAATTATCAACTAAAAAGTTTACTATAAAAGCAAATGTTTCATTGAGAGCTATAAGAAAAGTGCTTTATTAATTCTGAGGTTTTCACTTGTGGGTCATCACTATCACTTTATCTTTTATTTGGAAAAATGAAACCCCATAAACATTCCTTTTACGAAAAGGAATTTAAACCTCAAAAATCTTCCTAGTTTTAAGTAATATTAAGGACAAAATTTTTGACTGCAAGAGATGAAGCAAATGAAATCCTACTTTATTGAGCTATATTTTGGCCTTATATATTATTGTGTCAAAGAAATGAAAATAAAAGTGAAAAAAAGAGTACAGACATGTTTACAGATTTTTGGAAAGACACAACTTGACATATGTAAACAAGTATCATAATGGCAATATTGTATTACCACCATACCTCTAGTGAAATATTTCACAAATGTGTTTCTTTTAAATCAAAGGATTACCTCACTATAAAAGATGATTTCCAGAGAAAATATTTGTTTGCCTTTATGTAGATCACCAAGACAATTGGCCAGAGAAAACTTTTGTATAATTTTTCAACCAAATTAGAGAGCCAAGAAGAAATGGAAGGGGATAGAAGCACTGTCAATAATACTGCTGCCTCAGTTTCTTCATTTTTAAAATTGGAATAAAAATAGTACCTATTTCCCTGTATTATTGGAATGGTACAATGAGATAATATTGTAAAATAAATTGCAAAACTTAAAGCACTTTATAAATGGTACTTATTATTATCATTATTCTTACAGGTACAAGATTTCACAATGAAACCAAGTGTTTTTGTATTTAGAAAACATGCATTTTGGGGGTGGCAGGGTAGAGTCTGTATTGATTTCTTCATTGTGAGGAAACTACCACGGTAGAAACTCTCTTCATTAATATCACTCTCATCTAAAATTCCTTATGTTAGAGTGTTGTTTAAGGACAATGATGGCTCATATTACCTGATTAAGGTCACACAGCAAACAGCTATCATAGATAGGATTTGAACCAAAGTCATGATGATTGCAAAGCCAGTTGTCTCCTTGCTATGTCATTTTGTTATCTTTCAGTCATTTTTGATTGTTTCCAATTCTTCTTGATCTTATTTGGTGTTTTCTTGGCAAAGATACTGGAGTGGTTTTCTATTTCCTTTTTCAACCCATTTTACAGATGGGGAACTAAAGCAAACAAGATCAAGTGTCATACAGCCAATAAATAAGGTTAAATTTGAACTCAGGTCTTCCTGACTTCAGGCCCAGTGCTTAATTCATTGAATCATCTACCCGCCTTATTCCATGCTTCTTCCTTAATAATAAATAGTAAAACGGCTGTGTTAAAGAACTGAGTTAGGTAATTTCTAATCTTCTTTCAAGATATCTGGTATATGTGCAGTAAATTTAATGCTTAAAAAAGAAAAGTTCCAAATCATAGAGAAGCAACTCAGAAACTAGTTGAAATAATTAATAACTGCAACAGTTAAAGGATATAGAACAAACCCTTATAAATAATCAACATTTCTATATATTTCTAACAAAGTCAAGCAGCAAAAGATGGAAAGAGAAATTTCACTTAAAATAACTAGACAATATCAAATACCTGGGGTCTATTTACCAAGACAAACTCAGGAGCTATATGAGCAAATTTCAAAACACTTCATACAAATAAAGTCAGATCTAAACAACTGGAAAAATGTTAATTGCCCAATGGGTATATATTGGGTAGCCACACCCAATATAATAAAAATGACAATTTTATCTAAATTAATTTACTTCTTCAATGCCATACTAATCAAACTATAAAATAAAATTATCAGGCTAAAAAAAGATAAAATTCATCTGGAAGAACAAAAATATGAGAATGTTAAGTGAATTAATAAAAAAAACATGAAGAAACCCAGCCTTAGCATATCTCAAATTGTACTATAAAGTAATCTTCAAGGAAATCTGATACTGTCAAAGAAATATCATGGTGGATTAATGGAATAGATTACATACACGATACACTTTTGTAAATGACCATGACAATCTAGTGCTTGATAAAACCAAATATTCCAGTTTGAGGACAAGAACTCACTATTGGTCAAAAACTTCTTATCAAAAGCAGAATGGAAAAAACTAAGTATAGACAAATATCTCATATCATATACCAAGATAAGATCAAAATAGGTATATGATTAGCATAAAGGGTGATACTATAAGCAAATTAGGGGAGATGGAATAGATGCCCTGTTATATTGGTGGGTAAGGCAAGAATGTATGACCAAAAATAGATAGAATCATTATGAAATGTAAAATGAATAGTTTTGATTATATTTAATTAAAAAGAGTTTGTACAATCAAAACAATTGCAGCCAAGATTAGAAGGAAATAACAGAGGGAAATTTGTTACCACATCTCTCTGATAAATACCTCATTTCTCAAACTTATAGAGAACTGAGTCAAATTTACAGGAATACATGTTATTCCCCAATTGAGAAATTCTCAGAGGATATGAACAGGCAGTTTTCAGATGAAGCAATCAAAGCTATCTCTTCTCAAATGGAAAAATATTCTAAATAACTACTGATTAAAGAAATTTGAATTGAAAAAACAATGGAGGTACCACATCAAATCTATCAGATTGGCTAATATAAAAGTGAAGAAAAATGATAAATACTGGAGAGAATGTGACAAAATTGAGACACTAATGCATTGTTGGTGGAGTTGTGAACTATTTTGACCTTTCTGGAGAGCAATTTGGAACTAGGCCCAAAGGGCAATAAAGTAGCATAATATCTTTTGATTGAATATCACTATTAGTTCTATATCCCAACAATATTTTTTAAAAGAAAAAAGGCCATATTGGTACAAAACTATTTATAGCAGCTCTTTTTGTGATGGCAAAGAAATGGAAATTGATGGGATATCCATCATTTGGGGATTTGGCTGGACAAATCATGGTATTTAATTGTAATAGAACACTACTAAGGTATGAGAAATGATTTCAGAAAAAACCTGGAAAGACCTACATGAATTAATACAGAATGAAGTGAGAAGAACCAGGAGAACACTGTACATCCTTAAGAGCAATACTACATGATAACCAACTCTGAAAGACTTAGGTATTCTCAGCAATACAATGGTCCAAGACAATTCTGACGGACTTATGACAAAAAATGCTATCCACCCTCAAAGAAGGAACTAATAGAGTTTGAATGCAGATCAAAGCATATTTTTTCACTTTATTTCATTTATGTGTTTTTATATGAGGGTTTTTGTTTTATATTAATGTTTTTCTACAGCATGACCAATATGGAAATATGTTTTGCATGATCATGCATGTATAACATAAATTGAGTTGCTTACCCCCACAAGGAGAGAATAGGGAAAGAAGGGACAGATAATTGGATCTCATAATTTCAGAAAACATATATTTAAAATTACTATTACATGCAATTGAGGAAAAAATAAAATATAACATTATTTTTAAAAAGAACAATTCTTTTTTGAGGCAATCAGAAAGTTGTTTTGTATAATCCTTTTTTTATCTTAAATATCATCAGAGTGATTTGAAAGTACATTTAGTTTATTCTTTTTTATTGGACCTTTAATTTCATTGGCAGAGGGAGCTGTTGATGGCAAAACTACTTCAACTAATGCTGGTAGATACATGTTTTGCAACTCATAGTATCAGTTGCCTCAAGCAGTGAGAGGTTATGAATTGCCCATGGTCACCCAGCAAATTTTCTCAGAGGTCCCATACAACTTGCTCTCATATTAAACCAAAAATATTTATATAGGTAGTTTTGTCTTTGAATTTTTTAAAATGAACATCTGCAAATGGTTAGCTAACAAAAAGTATTCCTGTGGATCTCTCAATTTCTCATGAAAGGGCTGCTATTGACATATTAGCACACAGGCCCTTTGATTTCCTTTTTGTTTGTTTGTTTTTAAACCCTTACCTTACAATACTTTGTATTGGTTCTAAGGCAGAAAAGTGGTAAGGTCTAGGCCATGGAGGTTAAGTGACTTGCCCAGGATCACACAGCTGAGAAGTGTCTGAGGCCAGATTTGAACCTAGGACATCCTATTTCTAGGCCTGGTTCTCAATCCACTGAGCCACTCAGCTGACAACCCCCCCAAGTCCTTTGATTTCCATAGCTCCATGATAATACCCTACTTGCTCTGCTAAACAGGTATCCAGAGGTTCTCATAATGAAAAAGGTGAGAAAATATCTCTGAAGTTGTCAATAATAAGTCATAACGAATGGTAGTTTTCCAACAAGACTCAAAAGCCAATTCTCCTCAAAAAAAATTATTTGCAAGTAGCTCTGCCCTGAAAAACAAAGTATCAAATGGTATACCAAATATTGAATAGTCTAACTGACATAAACTAGCTTCACAAAGTCATTTTCCCATTCTTGGCCTCAAAGGCAAAAGAATTTGAGAAGGGATAGATAAAGATTAGCTTCCATCTATTCTGTTTGTCACTTTGATTCATGCATTTATAATCATGTTATCTTCTTCATTAGAATGAAAATTCTTGGAGAATTGAAATTTTTTGTCTTTGTATCTCTATCATTTAGAATGGTGTCAATGGAGAGAAACTGCTTCAGAAATATTTGATTGATATGCATTCTAGATTAGAACTCTAATTTTTATGATAAAAGATATCTTTTCCTCTACAGTAACTGAGATTTTACTTCCCATCTCCTCAGCTCATTCCAAAAGGATCCAATAAATAGATAGATGATAGGCAGAAATATAGATAGATAGAGAGATGGATGGATAGAAACGATTCAACCATTCTGGAGAACAATGTGAATATGTGTCCAAAGGTCTATAAAACAGTACATACCCTTCAATCCACCAATAACAATCCTAGGTTTGTATCTTAAAGAGATAAAAAAATTAAAAAGGAAAAATGCATGAGTACAAAAGTATTTATAGCAGTTCTTTTTATGGTGGGGAAGAAGTGGAAAGTGATGAGATACCTATTAAATGGGGAATTGATGAATAAGTTTTAGTTCATGATTGTAATGGAATTCTATTTTTCTATAAGAAATTATCAGGAGTTCAGAAAAACTTGAAAAGACTTAGATAAATTGATGCAGGGTGAAGTAAGCGAAACCTGTAGAATATTATACACAGTAATAGCAACATTATACAATAACAATAACTGTAAATAACTTAATTATTCTCAGCAATACAATGATCTAAGACAATTCCAAAGTTGTAATGATGTAAAATGCTGTCTCCTTCTAGAGAAAAAAACTGATGGACTCTGAATCCAGACCAATGCATACTATATTTCACTTTCTTCATTTTTTGTTCACTTTCTTCCACAAATGAATTAATATGGTAAAATAACTTATAAATTTCACATATGACATCCATATCAGATTGCTTACCATCTCAGTGAGAAGTGGGGAGGAAGGGAAGGAGACAATACAGGACTCAAAATTTTTAAAAATATTAAAAATGGTTTTTATATGCAATTGGGGAAAATTAATTTTTTGGTCATCAAAACAACGGTACTGGCTAAGAGACAGAAGGTAGGATCAATGGAATAGATTTGGGGTAAGTGACATCAGCAAGACAGCGTATGATAAACCCAAAGAGCCCAACCTTTGGGACAAAAATCCACTATTTGACAAAAACTGCTGGGAAAATTGGAAAACAATATGGGAGAGATTAGGTTTAGATCAACATCTCACACCCTACACCAAGATAAATTCAAAATGAGTGAAAGACTTGGATATAAAGAAGGAAACTGTAAGTAAATTAAGTGAGCACAGAATAGTATACTTGTCAGATCTCTGGAAAAGGAAAGATTTTAAAACCAAGCAAGAGTTAGAAAAAACTACAAAATGTAAAATAAATAATTTTGATTATATTAAATTTAAAAGGGGTTGTACAAACAAAAACAATGCAACCAAAATCAGAAGAGAAACAACAAACTGGGGAAAAATCTTTATAACAAAAAATTCTGACAGGGGTCTAATTACTCAAATATACAAGGAGTTAAATCAATTGTATAAAAAATCAAGCCATTCCCCAATTGATAAATGGGCAAGAGACATGAATAGGCAATTTTCAGGTAAAGAAATCAAAAGTATCAACAAGCACATGAGAAAGTGTTTAAATCTCTAATAATTAGAGAAATGCAAATCAAAACAACTCTGAGGTACCAACTCACACCTAGCAGATTGGCTGAAATGATAGCATGGGAGAGTAACGAATGTTGGAGGGGATGTGACAAAATTGGGACATTAATGCATTGCTGGTGGAATTGTGAACTGATCCAATCATTCTGGATGGCAATTTGGAATTATGCCCAAAGAGCGATAAAAGAATGACTGCCCTTCGATACAGCCATACCATTACTGGGTTTATATCCCAAAGAGATCATAGATAAACAGACTTGTACAAAAATATTTATAGCTGTGCTCTTTGTGGTAGCAAAAAACTAGAAAGTGAGGGTATGTCCTTCAATTGAGGAATGGCTGAACAAATTGTGGTATATGTTGGTGATGGAATACTATTGTGCTCAAAGGAATAATAAACTGGAGGAATTCCATGTGAACTGGAAAGACCTCAAGGAATTGATACAGAGTGAAAGGAGTAGAGCCAGAAGAACATTATACACAGAGACTGATACACTTTGGTAAAATCAAATGTAATGGTCATCTGTACCAGCAGCAATGCGATGACCCAAGAACATTCTGAGGGATTTATGGAAAAGAATGCTACCTACATTCAGAGGAAGAACTACAGGAGAGGAAATACAGAAGAAAAACAACTACTAGAACACTTGGGTTGAAGAGGACATGATTGGGGATGTAGACCTGAAAGGACCACACCAATGCAACTATCAATAATATGTAAATAAGTCTTGATTGATGACACATGTTAAAACTAGTGGAAATGTGAGTTAGCTATGGGGGGGAGTGTTTGAGGGCATGAAGGGGAAAGTAAAAACATGAATCATGTAAACATTGAAAATTTTTCTAAAAACAAATAAATAAATAAATAGATAGATAGATAGATAGATAGATAAAAATAAAAAGAAGGGGCTTGTGAGTGTTGCAATATCTTTACTGCATAGCAGACTATCCAATATGAAAATTAGGAAGTATTTTACAATTAATATTAGAGCCTATTACAATTAATATTATACAAAATGTTATTTCATTTCAAGGACATTTCACTTGTTTTTCTAAAAGAAATATATTTGACAAATATATACTTTAAAATGGTCTCCTCCACATTGGGGTAGGCAAAGCCATGGAAACTCCTAAGAGGTACCAAAATCCCATAATTTGTCCCTGACTCCACTAATATTTTTATGCAGGTAAAAACTATAGGAAAGAACTTCTTTGAATAGTGTGATTCTAGTAAAAAAAGCTTTAATTTCTGGCTTATCCATATGACTTTGGCCAATTCTTGGACCCCTGTCTTCATATCAGTAAAATGGATATTACAGTACTTTCTCTGCTGACCTTGAGAATTCTTGTGCCCTAAAAATAGCACACCAGGCCTAGAACTAGAAAAATTGAAGTTCAACTCCTTAAATTAGAAAATTTAATGTAAAAGCCTAATGCAAATTTTAAAGGATTATACAAACTTAAAGTATTTTTTTCTTGATGATGATGTAGAAAAATATATGAGACAAAAACCACTGGTGTTCTTTTATTGTTTGGGGTTTTTTTAACCTCTTTTTCCTTACTGATTAGCTCCCAGAGTTACTGTTTAGGTGCCTACAATGTAGGGATTCCCTCATTCCCCACCCCCACCCCACTGAAAATCCCCACAAGGAATAGTAAACAAGGTGACCGTCCCCAATTCATTCCATCCCCTGGTACCTCTTCTTGATCCCTTGGGAAGGAACTTGGTATCATTCCTTTGAGAAGACTGCTAACAAAAGTATAAGCATATGGTAAGTCCAGTACTAAGCAACCTACAACCGTCCTTTATGATCACTACAAAATTTTATTATTTTACATAATACCAAGGAAAGAAAAGAAAAAAATATGCCTCAGCTTTGAAATTCAGATAAGGTGGTTTTATGGTTTTAATTTACATTGTAATAACTACATAGAAGTAAATATACCCTTTCCTGGTTTAAGTTATGAGAACATCTGTCATAAATAACTTCAATGTGCTTTCTTTTGTAAGCTCATTAAACAATGGACCCTATGAATCCATAGAGTGTTAAGATTCAAAATTTAATTACATAATTAACTTATCCAAGATTTCTCTATAACTTCAGTGGAGTTCATAATTCTTCATTTTCATGAGAGATATTATTAAGAATGTATTTTATTACATAATGCCTCTCATGAAGTTCATGAAATTAAAAGAGCTAAGAAAAATGAAAGATTTCAAGAAGTTAATTTCTGGTGTCACACTCTATGTCTCGACGTTTACAATTTGACAATAATTCGTATTTGGAGTGATTACATGTCACAAATTATAAAAATTATAAAAATAGTGATTACATGTCACAAATTATAAAATGCCAAACATTTATTACTCCTTTGAAGCAATTTAACTCATAAAATATGCACATATCTGAGTTTCTGGAAGCAAAGGCAAAATCTTTCTAGGAGAGCTCAGGAAGCTACAAAAACAAGTTCATTGCCTATTTAGCAGATCAAAGACCATCAAGATCTGGTTGCTAAAACTACATGTGTTAATCTTTCTCTAAATATTCAAATTCTGAAGTATTCTTGGGAAATCTCCTCTGGTCAGAACCAAAACTCAGAAATGTTTATATCAAAACTGTTGATCACCCAGAGAAGACTCTCCATGACATCACTGAAATAAGTCCCTCTTCCATATCATAGAAGTATATCTTCATGAATTTGCTTTTGTCAGTTTTCATATATCTCTACTTCAAAAGAAAGTTACTATATTAATGAAATCATTAACTATTGGCTTAATCCATCTTTTGGACACAATGTTCAACAGGATATTATTCTAACAATAGAATTTAATGTACTTCTAAAAACTGTCTCAAGAAAAGACTCAACTGACTACTACAAAGAGAAACCAAGACTATTTAAATTAAAAAATGTTAAGAAGGCACTTACTCTTCTTCTCATTTATAGAAAAAAATATAACTTGATGCTTTCAAAATTGAGTCCTCTCTTTTCTGAAAAATTTTGTCTATCTCATTTCCAAATTAGGGGGTGTGGTAGAATACATGTGCTAGAATTCTATTCTCATAAGTTGAGCTCATACCAAGTCAAGTCCTGATTTAATTTCATGCAATGCTGAAATGCCACCATCTCAAGAGCAAAAGGTGGCATGTGATTTATTAGCCACCAGGGAAAAGGGAATTGAAGCTCATAATATAAGCCAGTAAATCAAGGCTAAGCTAGGCAAGGATGGCTGTGATTAGCTAGCTTGAAAAGACCTCAGTATGCTTGAACTGGCACTTGTAGTCCAAGAAGAGAATTAAGGGGACATAACTGTATTCTCAATGACCACAAGGGAACAGAAGCCAAATTCTACCTCTCAAATGGGATCACAAAGAGTTGGACATGGCTGAAGATGACATCATCACAATAATAATGTCTACCTTTGGTGTTCACCTTTCACCAATTCTTACCTATGGCTTCAAGAAGATGTGACATGTGCAGTGACCACACACTGGTAAAACCATTTCAGGAGACAGGATAAACCAGGTTGAGGGTAACTGGCAAGTCTCAAACCCAGTGGAATATTGAAGCATCTGAAGATTTCCCTCTAAGGCAGTGATGGGCAAACTATGCCCCCACAGGCCAGATGCGGCCCCCTGAAATGTTCTATCCCACCCTTCAACATTATTCCTAATCTGACAAATACAATGAGTGGGATACAATACAATAAAACTTCAAGAGTTGCCTTAGGAACAGACTGACAGATGAGCATTTCCTTTCCTTTGGCCCCCTCTTTAAAAAGTTTGCCCATCATGCTCTAAGGGAATGGGAGGATGAGAATAATTTGCTTCAATACCAAGAAGGTGGCTGAAGCAGGTGCTGTGGAGCACCTAAAGTTTGGCCAGAAATCAAAGAGGTCAAGATCATCTACTGCATCGTGAGCCATCACCAGTAGCCTAGACTTCTGTCTTACCATTGGACTTCAGTGACTCTGAAAGAGAGAGTAAGACCAGAGACTTTGTGACATTCTTCCTCATTTAAATTCAATTCGCCCATACATCAAGACATCACTCTATGATGTCATTAACTCCTCAAAAATGAAGGATGAAAGACATGTAGGTAAGCACAGTGGAAAAGGCACCAAGTCTGGATTTCAGAGGACCTGGGTTCAAATCTGGTGTCATACACTTCCTAATGTGACTTAAATTTAATGTCACTTAAATCCAGTTGTCTAGTTCTTGCCACTGTTACATCTTAAAATTGATGCTACAAAAGAAGGTAAGTTTAAAAAAAAAAACAAACAAGGTAACCAGATGTAGATGCAATTATTGAACAGGAACTGCTCTAGGCATGCTCAATGGGTTGTACTACCATAACCTTTGTTCCTCTCCATAGAAATTTTATGCAAATTTATATATATTTTTTGAAGTATGCAAAATATATACCCTTTCCTTTCCTTATTGAAATGACCCTTTTTGAAGTCCAGGACCATTTCATTTTTCTATGTATCATCAAAACCTAGCACATTCCTTGGCCCATAGTAAGTAATAAAAATGTTTCCTGATTAATTGATGAATTGGGAAATTTCAGAGGCCCTATGGAGCTCCCTTTTTTAACTCATTATTTTAATCCAGAAGTCCTGATCTAAAAGTCCTAAAATTCTAAAAATGAAATTTTGTTGTTTTTACCATTGTACTCTATTACTAAAATACAATAAGATACATATACACATATTATTTTTAAGTTGGCAGCTTGGTCTAGTTTCTAATTATTAAATTAAATTAAATAATTAAATCAAATTAATGCAAAATGGTTACCTATAGATGGTCACAGAACCTATCATTTTCTTCTAGAGCAAGAGGATTTGAAGTCTACATTATAAAGTAAATATACAAAACTTTTAGGCACAGTGCAAACATTTTCAAAGTCTTGACATTTCCAGGGCAGTAATTAGCATTTTAAAAATGCATTTTGAACTTTAAAAAATAAAAGCAAAATTATTTATTAATATTTTTCTTTATTTTTATTAACATGTTTTCAGTCACACAAAGAAAAAATTTTTGATGATTGTTACATAACATTTTTTGATTCAGATTCTCCCACCTCCCTCTCTTCTTTTCTCCTCCTCCTTCCTGAGGCAGTAAATAGTCTGACATAGGTTATATCAGTGCAACATACAATGCATATTTCCATATTCCTCATATTGTCAAAGAAGATAAATATCACAATACAATAAAAAACTCTTGAAGGAAATAAAGTAAAATATAATATGCCTTGGTCTTCAGTCAGACTCTAATAGTTCCTTCTTTGGCTATGAACAGCATTTTTTTTATAATGAATCCCTTGGGTATCATGGAAACTTGCTTCACTGAAAATGGTTTAGTCCTTCAAAGTTGATCATTGTACAATATTTCTGTTACTGTATAGAGTGTTCTGGTTCTGCTTATTTCATTTTACATCCCTTCCTATAAGTCTTTTCAAGTTTTTCTGAATTTATCTTCTTTGTCATTTCTTATGGAGCTACAGTATTTCATTTCAACCATATACCACAACTTGTTCAGCCATTCATTAATGAATAGACCTCCCCTTAGTTTCTAATTCTTTTCCACCACACAAAGAGTTGCTAAAAATATCTTTGTACAAGTAGGTCCTTCTCCCTTATCTCTGATTTCTTTGGAATACAGACCAAGTAGTGATAATGCTAAGTCAAAGGGTACGCAAAGTTGTATAGCCTTTGAGTGTGGTTCCATGTTGCTCTCTAAAATGGTTATATCAATTCACAGTTCCACCAATAATATATTAGTGGCCCAATTTTCCCACATCCCTTCCAACTTTTATCATTTTCCTTTTTGTCCAATAGTCAATCTGATTGGTATGAGGTAGCATTTTAGCTTTGTTTTAAATTGCATTTTTCTAATAAGTATTGATTGGAAGTATTTTCTTATATGACTATGGACAGTTTAACCTGCCTCTTCACATCCTTTAATCATTTGTTACTTGGTCAAGACTTTTTTTCTTATAAATTTGACTTATATTTATATATATTTGAGAAATGAAGCCTTTGTAAGATATACTTGTTATAAAATTTTCCCCAATGTGTTGTTTAACACCTAATCTTGGTTGCATTAGTTTTTTATGAAAAAAAACTTTTTAATTTAATGTAATAAAATTATCAATTTCATTTTTATAATGTTCTCTATGTTTTCTTTGGTATAAATTCTTCCCTTAAACATAAGTCTGATAGGTAAACTATTCTGTGTTCCCTTAATTTATTTATGATATCACCCTTTATTTAAAGATCAAGTATCCATTTTAAATTTATGCTGGTCCATGCTTAGTTTCTGCCATAATATTTTCTATTTTCCCAGCAGTTTTTGTCAAATAGTGAATTCTTCCCCCCAAAACACTGAATTTTTTAGGTTCATTGAATACTAAGTTACTATGGGCATTTACTCTACTGATTACTGTTATGTAGAGATTGCAGCATGGAATCCCTGCAAAATACAGGGTCAGCCTCACCCAGAATTCCAGGGGATCCCCCCTGGAAAACTTTGGGTGAGGGGACAGTTGAGAATGGTAGAGACAGTTGCTTTCTGGGAGTTAAGGTGAGCGGATCACCTGCTTACTGCTCCTGACTTGGGGACCGGAGAGGGCCATTGTGGCAAAGCCATCGTGGTTTTTACTCAGGAGTTAGCCTGCTTAGTAGGGTTGGTCCTTAATAGAAGTGGCATTTAGGCCCTAACTGTCACTCTGCACCTTCTAGGCTAGGGGCCTTTGTAACCAGCAGGCAAATGGCAAGAGTTTATAACAATTTTAATTAAAGAAAAAATAGTAAAGGATGGGAATAGGGGTTTCTACACTTTCTGACTAAGGGCAAACCACAGGGTCAGGGGAGGGACTTAACTACACTCATCTAAGACCTAAGCCAGGCAGGGCCCAGAGAATAGCAGGACTGGAGTGGGAATCCTCACAGGAGTGTCCAGAGATATTATCAGGATGCCAGGAGCCAACTCCTCCAGAACTGATGATCCACAGTAGCCCAGTAGGGAGAGAAAGTCTGCAAGCTGTCCACAAGATCACAAGCCACTTCCTTACTCAGTGCTGTCTTGCAGGATTGATGTCCTCTGCTTTCAACCTTCACCACTCTCCAAGATCCCAGGGAATCAGGGTTCAGCTCCACTAGTTCTGAGGTCTCCGAGGGTCAGTTACAGCTTGTCCCAACCACCATGGAGTCTGTCTCAGAGAGCAAAGCCACACTTCCTGCTTCCCCATTCCATGTGGAATTCTCCAGCCCTTCCTGTTAAGTCTCCTAACTAATAACTAAATAATCTTCCTCACAACACAAAGGAAAGGAAATGCTCATCTGTCCATCTGTTTCTAAGGCAACTCTTTAGAAGTTTCATTGTATTATATCCTACTCCTTGTATTCATCACATTAGGAATAATGTCCTATGGCCAGATAGAACATTTCAGGGGGCCACATCTGGCCCATGGGCTGTAGTTTGCCCATCACTGGTCTACAGTTATTTTAAATGGAATTTTCTTTTTCTATCTCTTGCTGTTGGACTTTATTGATGGTAAATAGAAATGATGATTGGTGTGGGCTTATTTCATATCCTGTATCTTAGCTAAATTTATTAAATGCTTCTATTAGTTTTTGGTTTATTTTCTGTGGTTCTTTCTGTATACTATCATATCATCTGCAAAGAGATCTAACTATATTTCCTCATTGCCTGTTCTAATTCCTTCAATTTATTTTTCTGCTCTTTTTGCTATAGCTAACATTTCTAGTAAAATATTAAATAGTAAGGGTAATAATGGGCATGCTTGCTTCATTCCTGATCATATTGGGAGGGGTTATTTGTTAATATTGAAATGATTGGAAGTTATTTGGAAAATGACCTCAATAACTTGTCAAAATTTTAATGACTAAATTCCTA
The DNA here is from genome assembly GCF_016433145.1 of Gracilinanus agilis. Classification (NCBI taxonomy): domain Eukaryota; kingdom Metazoa; phylum Chordata; class Mammalia; order Didelphimorphia; family Didelphidae; genus Gracilinanus; species Gracilinanus agilis. Next base: position 373,048,444 of record NC_058130.1, read on the forward strand.
CCTGTTTAAAGCTAGATCTACTTAGTTATGTGACAGGGCTTGGAGTAACTGAGTTGAAATGTTTTAAGTATTTGTTCCACTTTTTTGGAGTTCCCTTATTTTGAGAGATCATGAGTTAAAATTCAAACCAGAACTGGCACTGTACTTCTAGTACATTAATAACTGTTAATCCCTATACGAGGAGAAGCATGAAAACAATAGTATTGACATGTATGGAGGTAGAATACATGTCAAAGTATGATATATGTCTGAAAATGCATTTTTAAATCCTTAAAAGTTATTTAAATCATCTCCTTTCTCCCATACCCAAGATTAGGTATAAGTAAAACATTAACTGGCTCTAGTTTCTCTCCTGAACCTCATAGCCACCTCCAAAGCAGTAAGTCCAAAACAAATGTAATTAGCTTTTTCCAATACCTGAATTTTCCTGTTTCCATCTAAGATGCCAACATCATTCAAGTTACTCAGTTTCTCAGTCTTAAAGCCATTCTCAACTCTTCACTCTCCGTTATTCCACATATTCAAATGATTGTCAAATCTTACTCATTCTATTTCTACTACATCTCTTGCATCTATTCCTTTCTCTTTATTCTTAGAGCCAGTATCCTAGTTCAAACACTCTTCATTTCTAACCCAGACTATTGCAAAAACTTCCTAATTGGTATCCCTGTAACAATTCTGTCTTCTTTAGTCTGTCCTTTGCACCTATGTCAGACTGATATTACCAAAGCGCAAGTATGAATAATCACTCCTGTATTCAATAAGCTCCATTGGTTCTCTGTTTCAAGAAAAAATATAAATATGTTTGGCATTTGAATCCCTCAATAACCTGACTTCACCCTAGCATTTAAGCTTTCATGGATTCTTCAAGTCAATCAAATGGACCTTCTTGCTGTTTCTCCTACATTACGCAATTTCTCAAGTTGATATCTATGTTAATGCTTAGAATACCTTCAATACTCACTTTTAATCCCTAATTTCCAACAAAGCTTAGCTAAAAATGATGTCCTACATGAAGCCTTTCTTGATCACACTAGCTGCAAGTGTCCCCAGTCCCAATATCTGGCATTTATTTCTTACCTATTTATTTATATAAGTACATGTTTTCTTTCCCATTGAATACAATCTTTGAGGGCAGGGCCTCTTTCATTTTTCTCTTGTCTCTAGCAACTGGCAAAGTGCTTGACTTAATAAATGTTTGTTCATTGCTTGTTTGACAAGAATTATTTCTTGAACTACTTTGGGAAGAGAAGGGACTAATGACTAGAAAACAAGTTGACAGTAAGGTTTTTGTCTAAAGCACATTAAGTGAAAAATAGATCCAAAACTCCACTTTCTTCCCAAATATTTAAGAACATATCTATCCTGGATTTAATATGGATTTAATATAAAATTCCATAACATACAATAATAGTACTATAAAATAATAATCTCCCTAATGATGACTCTGAATTAAGGCTTTCATCTCTCATCTTTATTAAGGTAAGAAATTGGAGTAATACTTTTGATGAATATTAGTAATAAAGACAAAAATTAAAATGTTATCTGCCTTGAAGATTGTCAGAAAATATATTAATCAAAAATAGTTTATCTTTGACACCTTTGGTTGAGTTCAAGCTTACCCAGTATATCACATGTAATACACCAAAATCCACTTCTTCCACCTGATAGTTACCCCTCCAGAATGCTTCTTTTCATCAGTAAAAAAAAAAAAATGGATCTCTGGTGTTGGAATTTATTCTCAGAAAAATGGGCACTACCAGCAAATATATTTGGGCTACCTTTTAAGGATAATTTCAAAATTCTAAATTAATAACCATTCATCCAAACTGTATTTCTTGAGAAAGTAAGTTATTTCCTTTACATAAGCAATTTGTTTCTCCAATACATAACAAAATGTTGGAAATGGAGGGGTGTTGGAAAGATGTTTTGCCTTTTTACTTCAATTTTGGTTGATTATAGGGTAAAAGTCAAAAAAGCAGGGACCAGTTTTGCTTCATACATTTTTAAGTAGTGAATAATTCAGATGGAAAATAAAATCCTTTCAAAAATCCCTTCGGGGGGCAGCTGGGTAGCTCAGTGGATTGACAGCCAGGCCTAGAGACAGGAGGTCCTAGGTTCAAATCTGGCCTCAGACACTTCCCAGCTGTGTGACCCTGGGCAAGTCACTTGACCTCCATTGCCTACCTTTACCACTCTTCCGCCTATAAGTCAATACACAGAAGTAAAGGGTTTAAAATTTTAAAAAAATCCCTTCGATCCAAGGAGAGGTTCATATAGGTAATAGAGAGTTGGAAAGTCCAGATTCTGCCCTTTATAAACATATATATGGTAAGTTTGTGTGTGTATGTGTGTGTGTGTATATATATACACACACACATACACACACACACATTTGGTAGGCTTGTATATATACAGGCTTACCAATATAGCTTCTCTCTTCTAGGTTCAAAATGAATAAATGAGTTTTGCCTTGAGCTAGTCAACTGTATGATACAGTTGAAAGAAATCTTCCTTGTTGTTTTGTAGCCATACCTTCAACATGAACCCACAAAAATCCATCCATTCATTTAAAGTAAGGTTCACTTTGATGCACAGGCACAACACATATGCTGAGTATGTTCTCTGTTCCAAGAAATGATGGGAAAGCAATTTTATCCTGACCCTAACATTGGGATGTATTTCTTTTTTGCTTGGTTCCCTTTATTTGGCAATGTTTTCATTCATTATTACAAAATCTGAGTCAAACTTTATTTGGCCAGCAAATGGAAATGAGGAAAAGGCAGACAGCCACTCATATTTGTTTATGAGCAATATCCTTCCTGTGTTCTATACTTGCATTCCATTAGCATAAGTTTTTAATTTTGCATTTCCCAGAGGTTGTCATCAAAGCATATTCAAGAATATTTAAAATGAAAGTAATTCAAAGTAAGCACTTCATAGGTGCCTTTTAAATGTTAATGATACAAAGAAGATAAAAGTATTGTTATTATGTCCAAGTGAAGATTTCCTAAATTCTTGACTTTCAACTTACCTTGAACCATTCTTTTACAATATTACCCCCAATAAATTCATCTTCACACTTCTTAAGGGAATGGATGTTGGGGATGGGACCTTAAAATGAAATATGGAGAAGGCAGTTTCTGAGTTGGAAAAAGTTTTCCTGAAAAATCAAGAAGCTCTCAAACTCCATTTTTATGAGTCAAGTGTAAATGAATTGAGAAGCATATGGATAAACTTTTAAACTAGATATAGATGTATTTAATAATGAATAGCAAAGAGGGGCAGCTGGGTAGCTCAATGGATTGAGAGCCAGGCCTAGAGATGAGAAGACTTTGGTTCAAATCTGTACTCAGACACTTCCCAGCTGTGTGACCCTGGGCAAGTCACTTGATCCCCATTGCCTACCCTTACCACTCTTTCCAAGATGGAAGGTAAGGGTTTAAAAAAATAATAACGAATAGCAAATTCTGAGTGAACTGCATTGGAAGTTAGTGAAACCCAAATAATTAAAAATACAATTTGGGGCATTCAATAAACCTCAAGTAAAGAGACACCTGGGAAATTCTCACTTCTTTTCAGTATATATAAATGATCTTCATCATGCTGGGACAATCAGACATGACTGTAGGGACTAATCTCATTCAGCAAATTGTGAATCACTTACCTCACTCTTGCAGTTATGTTTTGTAAAATATGATATTCGATTCAATATTTATTTTCTAAGTATATGCCAAAACTGTTCTAAGCAATAAGGGCACAAATAAGAAGAAAAAGCATATTACAGACTAGTGGGAATAGGGGGAAATAATGCACAAAAGGAAGCTGGAAATGAGTGAAGAATGCCAGGGTACCTTGTTCAAAGGAGTTCAATCTAAGGAGAGATTCATATAGGTAATAGAAAGAAAGTTGGAAAGTCCAGATCCTGCCCTTTATAAAGGAAAACTTTGGGAGGAGTTTAGTATTCCATGTTCCAACCTGGCCATCAGGGACTAGAAGAGGCCCAAAACATCAGTAATGTGTACTTGAGACTTTAAAGTACATCATTGTTAAAATGATCCTATTGAACCCGGGGTTCCTAGTTCTTTTGTTTGTTTCATAGTCCCCTTTGGCAGTCTAATGAATTTCAATGCTATCAAATTATGTGATAGATTTTATATTATTAGAATGTGAGTCCTTCAAAGGATTGATTTTTTGTCTTTCTTTGTACCCCAGACTTAGCACCATGCCCGAAATTCAATAAACACTTATTGACTGAAAGACTGCATTAACCAAAATGATAAATAGATTTCCTTGAAACAGATATAATGATATATAAGTAAATATAATGGTATATAAGTAAAAACAAATTGACAAGAATATCAAATGACTGAAGAGGGAGATGCACTGAAAATATTCAAATTATGTTAAAATCATAATTCTCAAAAATACATAATTGGAAAAGGAAGAGGATTGGTGATGTTTAAAAGGAATAGGGTTGATCATATATCCAAAGTTAAGATACTTCAATAACATTGGTTTAAAACAAAAAAATGACTAATGGAATTCAATTTATAATCTAAAATTGGAAGAAAAAAGGCAATGAGAAATTAATTTTAAAATAGATTAAATTACAATAGATCTAATATTTCAAAACATCAACATAGAAATCATTTTTCAATGAAAATTGTGGAAAAAATTTAAAAGTAGTATTTCAAAAAATAGGAATGGATCTTCATCTGATAAAACATTTCAATAAATTCCAAGTGGATCAATTGTCTAAATATTAAACACATACCATAAAATAAGAAGAAAATGATTAATATATTAATTATATCTGTGGAGAGAAGAAAAAATCTTATCTACTGAGCAAATGGAAGAAATTAAAGGAGGCAAAATATAGAGACTGATAATATAAAAATAAAGAAGTTTTGATAACATAAAGCAACACTTAAAAACTAAAAGGGAAAAACAGATTAAGGGAAACTGCAGGAAAATTATATAATAACAAAATTCAGGCATGTTAAATATTTAAGGAATTGATTGAAAGTTATATAAGTAAAGATTCTTCTACAATAGATACAATGAAAAGATATTGCAGATTGATCTTGATTAAAAGCAGTTCTTGTCATTAAGCAAAAACCTATTCAAACACTAATAATCAGAAAAATATAAATGTACACAAATCTGAGTTGTCTTCTTTCATGAATTGACAATGATAGCTTTTTCTCTCTTTGTGTTTATGTATGTTACTATGACTATATAAAAATGATGGAACAAAAATTTAAAAATAGAAAGAAGAATTATAAGCAGACTCAGAAGCAAACAAGATCTTGTAATTATGTTTTAACACTAATATACACATTTAAATCAAATTTTAAATGTTTTATAGTTTATGATTTCAGGTATGATCTCATTTTTACATTTTTGTTTATTTGGATGTTTCTGTTGGTGGTTACTAAGTTTATAATAAGAAAAATACTATTGAAAAAGAGACTTTGACTGCCAATTTCCACCCTGTCCAATGCATTTTGTCGTGCTCTCTCACTAAGTCTTCTAATCATTAGCTGAATGTTTTTACCACTACAAAGAAAATAAAATGAGAGCTGGGTAGAGTGGGAGAATTCACAAAACAGATTTCAAATGATATAATGAAGTGGGGAAAAAACAATACAAGTTTCATTAACTTGGGAAAATTTGTGTAAAATATCTCTGATATTTTACACAATGATTAAAATGAAATATTTTAAGTTGAAAATTGTGTTGTAAGCTATGTAGTAACATTCTCCTATTAGATGAGTTGATCTTAGCAAGAGTTCATCAAATATTACTATGTAACAGGTTCTACTCCTACTTCTGCCACTAATTAGTTAATTTAACTGACCTGCATTCTCTAGCCTGTCTAATGATCATGGACTAGATTATTTATAAAGTCCTTTTCAGTTTAAAAAACAAATGAAAAACAATAAAGCCACCATCATTACTGCTATTGCTACTAATGAATAACTTTCTTCAATAAAATACTACTTTAATGCTTTACCATTGTATGGAGATAACTATGGGTTCTTATGGACCAGTGATGGTGAACCTTATAGAGACTGAGTACCCAAACTACAAACCTGACACCACATGTGAGGCCCCCACATCACTCCAGACTGTGGAGGGAGGAAGTGCTACCATTGGAAAATGAGCGAGTGATGAGAGAAATGTCCTCAGGTGAGCATGGAGAGGGGAAGGGGAGCAGTCCCCTCCGGCTTGTTTGCCATAGGTTCACCAACATGCTTATAAACTATTTTAGTGCAATGTGAGATCTGGCAAGAGTTGGCAATTTTTTAATACAGACTCAGTGGCAGACTGCATATCTGACTCTGAAGACCAGACAAGCTCAGTACAGAGCCTTGTCATGGAGAGGTTCACAACCAATCAATCAATAAACATTTATTAAGTGCTTACAATGGCATGGCATTAAGTAATGGGGAGAGAAAAACAGGCAAGACATAAACTTTGCTATCAAGGAGTTCAAATCTAATGGGGAAGACAACAAACAAATATGTACAACCTATCTAAGGAATATATAGGAGAAAATAAAGACAAGAAAAGCATTGGAATTAAGAAGAATAAGAAGAAATGCTTACTATAAAAGTTGGTATTTTAGTGGGTAAAGGAAGTTTGAGAAGCTAGTTGGTAGAGTTGAAAAGGATGAGCATTCTAGGAAAAGACGACAGGCAAGAGATAGAGTTTTTTATGCCTGGAAAGCCAAGAGACTAGTATTAATGGATCTAAGAGAATGTAGTAAAGAGTAAGATGTAAGAAGACAGGAAAATAATATGGCAGAAAATAGGCATATACCACCACCTCAAGCCTTACATTAAGGTAAAGTCAAAATGGATACTTGATTTAGAAATAAAAGTTGACACCATAAACAAAGTAGGGGAATATGGAATAGTTTGGCCATCAGACATATGGATAAGGGAAGAATCTAAATTTAAAAAAGACACCGAGAACATTATGAGACATAAAATAGATAACTTTACATTTAATTAAAAACTTTCTGCACAAATGAAAGCAATGAAACCAAGATTAAAAGACAAAAACTGAGAAAAAATATTTTTAGCAACTCTCTCTAACAAAGGCTTATAGAAAACTGAATTAAATTTGTAAGAATACAAAGCATTTGCCAATTAACAAATGGTCAAAGAATACGAATACGCAATTTTCAGATGAAGAAATTAAAAATATCTCTAGTCATGAAAATATTCTAAATTAGTATTAATTACAGAAATGCAAATTTAAACAATTCTTAAGCACACCCACCAAACTGGTCAATATGACCAAAAAATGACAAATGTTGGAGAGGATGCGGAAAAATTGGGACACTAATACCCTTTTGGTGGAGATACAAACTGATATGACCATTCTAGAGAGCTGTTGAAAGCTATCCAACAGCTCCAGGGGTCTGGAAAGGTTAAGATTTAGGTGAGAAAGAATGAGGCAGATACTGGAGGCTGTCCTTTAGCTCATGGCTGCTCTGACCAAGCATTGAGCTTGAGCTTTATTTATACAATATTCAGAAGCAGTTTACAAAGCACAACAGAGTTATAGTTGTACAGTTGCTCAAGGTAAAAAGATTACATCATGATTGGCATAAGGCTTACAAAATTTTCTCCCATAAAGAGTAAGCCCAGAATGAAACAAGATTCAAGGTTAGGAATGAGTCTCTGAAAACTATTTCAGGGGAAAGTTTCTAGACTTCAAGAGGTATCTTTAACATATTATAGGGTGGAAAGCACCTGGCTGAATATGAACCCGTCTGACTTGCTTGCTTTTGTCCTTGGGGCTTCTGGGAACAGATTCAAAGCCCCAGCAGCTTTTTGCTTAATGTCTGCCATCTTGGAGAAAAACTGTTAACCCCTTAACTGCTTGTTTACTATTCAGTACTAAATTAATGTGTTTCAATAATAAAGAGGAGCCATAAAAAGAGGTCAAAGGTTTTTGGATAGGCCATCTGTTAAGGAAAATATCTGTTAACAGAAGTGGCAGTTAGGCCTAACTGTCACCCTGCACCATCTAGATAAGGCCTATGGAAACTAGCAAGCAAATGACAAGAATTTGTAACAAATTTAATTAAGGGAACTATGGTAAAGGATGGGAATAGGGGTTACTACACTTCCAGATTAAGGGTAAACCACAGGGTCAGAGGAGGGACTTATCTACACTGAACTGAGACCTAAGGCAGACAGGGCCCAAAGAATAACAGGACTGAAGTGGGAATCCTCACAGCAGAGTCCTGACACACTCCAGTGATGTTGCAGCTCCTCCAGGACCACTAGCTCTACTCCTTCAGGTGGGTAGATTCTGGGAACTAACTCAGCCCAAGTTAACCTGCAACTCAGGTTGGGATCAATAGTCTCTACCAAAAATCTCCCACAAGCAGATGACATTCTTCCTTCAGGATCCCAGGGAATCAGGGTACAAACTCCACTTCCTCTGAGGTCTCCCAGGGTCATTTACAACTTGTCCCAACCACCATGGAGTCTGTCTTAGAGAAAGAGGCACAACTTCCTGCTTCCCCATTCCATTTGGAATTCTCAAGCCCTTCCTGCTAGGTCTCCTAAATAATAACTAAGTAATCCTCCTCACAACAATAAGAAGATGGAGTAAAGATGTCACAGTGAGAATAAGCATTAAAATCAAGCTACCCCACTGCCTGATTCTTCAATAAGGATCTTCAGAATGTATGAGTCTGAATTCTAAAGAGAAAAGACAAAATTAATTCACAGGAAGTCATTTCTACAGCCCAGAGAAGCTTAGGGACATGGAGATACAACTTGACAACCTAAGAAGCAAGGATAGAAAACTGAGAGTATAGAGAAAGAGTGATACATTTCAGTAAATAAATTGATGAGCATTAAAACACAAAAATACCCAAGGGGATAATGAGTGTTAAGGGCAACAAAAATAAGTTTTTAAAACTATGTTGGAGCAACAAATGAAGTGTGGCATCCCAGGTATATTGTAATCTTGAAAGTATTATTGGTGTATTAATATTGAACCTATGTGCTCATGTACCAGATTCATTGTCATATTATTTTTCAGTCATTGTATTTAATTGATACTCTTAATTCTGACTACTCTCCAAACCTACAATCAAAAGGTCTGGAGAATTCCTGGGCAGGGTGTTAGCTGCCACATGGTCCTAGCTTCTATCTTGACAGATCACATTCCCTACCAGGTCACATGTTTGATTAACCTCCACCTCTTTGATCTTGTGGTTGTCATTTGAGCCAATGTTAAATAATATGCCATGTCACATGTTCACTAGCTACCTCCCATTCCCCATTCCTTGATTCTCCAATAA